>NW_027452055.1:2500-28342 GCF_964194025.1 Convolutriloba macropyga
CCTACACTCTTTTCCCCAATAAAGAAGGGTGGAATACGCATTACACCCTAATCCCGGCTAATTAGGGGTGGATTAAGGGTGAAACTTAGGCCATGGTGGAGGGCGAGGGCAAACCTGTGAGCCAAGAACGATTTTACAAAAAAGCGATCGAGATATCAAGCGGGGCCAGTTGCAACACCGCGAAAAACAACCTATGATCTCGGCTACAATTAACCATGTGGTTATAAGCACTGTTATAAGCTCAAATTCGCAACACAGCAAAAGAGCATATAGATGTCTACTTTTTGATCAGCTCTAACTTATAGACTCAAATTTGCATTATTTTTTTGATCTACGCTTGTGTATAACTTAAATTGTGTAAGATAATAACTTAGTCTTTTTTCACGCTAATTTCTGTTTTGTTTTCCAGTTCATTTGAAATGTATTGAAAATATATTGAAACATTGACCTTCTACTAGTGACGGGTAAACACACAAATTAGCCGACGCAAAATTTTGCCGACCCCTGGCTTAGACCTCGACTTATGAAAAGACCATCTCGGCTGAAAAGTATGAAAAGTATGAAAGCGCCACTCAAACAGCCCGCGAATATACTTATTTCAACATAAGCGTTCAACTAGACTTTAGCTTGACCCTGGTAGCTGACTTTGCGGTCAGCAGTAGTTTTTAAGAATCTATCGCAACCAATCAAATTGTGACGTCCAGAAATAATTAACATAAACCGACAAATGACGGAAGAATTGCTCTTGAACGACAGGCGAGGCAATTTAATTCATGGTCTTTAGTCTAGATCAACTTTTCTTTATGGGTGCAAAAATCCTCGACACCACCGTGATTCGAACCACAGCCCTCCCGATCCATGGCCACACGCACTAACCACTGCGGTACAATTCACTTAAGTTTCCAACAAGCTTTAATTCCGAGCACTAGAGATCACTCAAAAATGATGAACGAAAGCGTGAAAAGTCACTTGAGAAGTCAAAGAATGTTCTAAAAGAAAAGCACAAAATTGTCAAGCGAAAAATTTGCATTAAAAAAGACAAACACGTTTACAATAATTGCTATGAACTGCGTTCAAGAGCAATTAAAAACCAAACTCCTGATAACAATATAGTTAAATTATACTACGTGTTACGCCGGTCTGACGTTTTTTGTCCTGAAACCTACAGGAGAATTGATATGAGCATTCTCTTAGTTTTCTAACAAGTTGGCAAACTCGACATTGATTTCAAGGTGAGAAAAAACGAGCACTGTGTTATTTAAAAGTTGTGTATCTATTTCAGAATTAATATATTGCTAAACGTTGTGATCTGGACAGAGCTTACTTTTTGCAGTTTACATTGTATTCTTTCGCCGGCTCCAATAGACGTCGGTCGATGATCATGTCCTCCAGGCTGAGGTCTTCCACCCCAACAAGTTAGAGCCAGACGGACTGGGTCGCCCACAGGGGTTCAGTTGTTCCTGAGCCCATAGTGTGGGCAATATTTTAGTTATGCCGCTTTATGTCTGCCCGAAACCTGAGCTGCGTTTGTTTGGTCTGGCCCATACTTATTTTAGGTCTTTTTGGTTTGGCGCATACTTGGGACCCATAACGTCATTCTGGGATGTGATCTGCAGTGGGATATAATCCTGAATCAATGGCAAACCAGATCACCAGACGCATAATATAAAACAGCTATTTCCAAATTAAGGCTTGCTTCCCTACACTCTAAAACTCGCGTGTAATATCGCATAATTTTTTTCTCTGGGATGAAAAATCACATTTTTCGTGCTCAAATTGAGTCTCGTGAGATTTCAAACCACAGAATTTTCCTTATGTGACGAAAAGACGATCTGTCATTGGCCACAGGATTTGTTCAGTGATGGTTTTGTTGCTTCTCATAACTGAAATTACCACACAAAAAAGGTCGCTTGAAAACTCCAAGAACTTGTGGTATAATATTTTGATTCGACTGAACGTTTTGCCTATGGATTTGGAGTCGTTGGAAAAAAGAGCAATAGTTCATCTTAGTGAAATATGGGCTACCAGCTCTTTTTTGTCCGGGTTGGCTTTATATCCATGTGTAATGTGATGTTTTTTGGTATGTTGTTCATTGTTATCAAAAGTTCAAATAATCTGGTTTATGTGTGGCAATTTAAGTTACGTCATCCACGATTAGATTTGACAGCTTTTCTGACGGTAGGTAATAGTCCATGGAGTATTGAGACTTTTCCTGCAAAATTCAATCTTGTTTATATACGCTAAAAAGCAATTGAATAAAAACAACAAAGATAAGATTTATACGCTTTTGAGTAGGGAATTCCATTCAAATGCTATGCGCCCGTTCATTTTAGGGGAGGGGTGGTTGTACACAATTAAAGAATAAAAATTTTTGTTTTTCAGGTTGAGATGAACCCTTTGGGATATATATTTTTCAGTGGATGTTATGATTTAAAACTTAACCAAATTTTGACTTTCAGCGACAGCCGAAAACGATGATTGCCACGACAAATAATCACGTGCTTAAAAACAAATCTTCATAATTTCAAACTATATTATCAAAACCACTTGGTCGTCCTGAGCTTAAGTTTCTTAATTGTAAAGCTTTACAGAGCAATTCAAGTAAAACATTAAATTAATGTTACATCGCAACAATTGGTCGGCCGAAAATTAGGTTAAGGATAAAATAGTCAAACTATTAGGCCACAAAAGCATTCACTCTCTCCAAACTGCAGTCATAACTTAAGAATGGTAACTAAAAGGGGAACTTTAAAAAGTGTACCCCCACTATACAACAAAACCCAGAAGTAAAACAAAGTTTCCCCCAAAAAAACACAAAATGATTAAATTGCATAACTAGGTTCATTAATCTAAACATAGGACCCGGTAAAGTTATCTAGTGAGAGAACTATATACTCAAGGGCATCAAATCATTCTCATGGAAACTTCGGGGAAAACAACCTCTCTCTCAGTTCCCAAAGAAAACCCTTTTTTGAGCATAATTTCACCCCTGAAGTACTTAAGATAAAATCGCGCAAAAAGTGGCCACACATATTGCAGGGGTTCAAGTTGAAAAGCCAAATTTAAATATTTTTGTTCAAGTATTGTGCTTCTTGTTTACAATTTAGAGCAAAGAACACGAAAAAGAACAAAAACAAAAAGAAGCATAAAAATCAAAGACAAAGAAAAAGACAAAGGATCAAAGACAAAGAAAAGGACAAAGAAAAAAAACGAGAACAGAGACAAAAGTTCCACTACCAAATTCGCCAGATCAAAGAATTGAGTCAACATCTCTAATAATGAAATGCAAAGGCAGTCTCGGGGATCACAACGAAGCGTCCCCACAAGATTCAACAATGAAGCAGAAATGGTTATGAGCAATGAAGCACGAACAATAACAGAAGCAGATATCAACCGATTCGATCAGTTGTCAACGCTTCTTGCACGAAAGCAAAGCTCCCTACTCAAGTTGAATGAGCAACTGCAGGAAAACGTGACAGAATCTAAAACACTTGATCGTGACATTGTGGAGTCCGAAGAAGTCGACGACAAACTGATTCATAACATTGACGTAATGAAGCGCTTCTTTAAACGCTTCGAACTTTTTCTGCAGGAAAAAAATCAACTGCTTCATCGCCAATGCTTTCAGAAAGGTCAAGGTTGTCAACAAACATCAAATTGCGAAGACATAGCTTACCAGTGTTCTCGGGAAACCTCATGGAGTGGACATCATTCTATGGTTTGTTCAAAGACGCGTTCATCGACAACATTGTTTCGATACCCGCAACAGACCACAATTTTGACATCGCTATGAAGATCTTAATCAACAGACACAAAAACAAAAGGATAATCATTTGAACTTATATTCTCTGACAACACACAACGCCAAAGACTTGAGAAATTTGGTCGGAGCAATGGACGAAAGTCGACCTGCCTTGCAGAATTTAGAAGAACTCGTTATTAGTCAGGACATCTTTTTTGTCTATTCGATTAATGAGAAGCTGCCAGCAGAAACAAGAAAACATTGGGAGCTAAGATCCAAGAGCAAGGATCCTCAACAATATGCAGAGCTTTTGTCATTCTTGAAGGAACGGGCTCAAGCAAAACAACAACACCGCAATAAAACGGTAGTGGTATGCCACAAGAAAAAACTAACGTGGGACATCTGCATACTCAGTTGCTAAAACTCGGAGCAGCACTGTGAGTGCTCTGAGGAAAACAACAAATTTTTCAAATTTGGAGAGTATAAGAAATTTCCTGTTAAGGCACGGGCCGAACTGATAAAATTGAAAAAACTCCACTTCAATTGTTTGCGGACTGGGCATAGGTCAGAAGATTGTGATGGGTCCAAACGGAAGCAGTGTGGTAGAAAACATCAAAATTCTGAATCCGGAAAACTTTTATTGTAAAAGAACAAACAACCAAAACATCCTTTAGGCAGGTAGAAGACAGAACACACCAATGTCCCGCAAAAGCATGTAAAACAACAAAAACCAAGGGCGAGATTAAAATTACAGCAGCCATGACTCAAAAAACAACTCAGGAGGTTTTTCTACCACAGCAATTGTTCCCTTCAATGTCGGGGGAGAAAGAGTTCACTTCGGAGCTTTACAGGATTCTGAATTGCAGAACAACTTAATAACGGAAGCCGCAGTACAACGCCTGAAACTTTAGAAGAAACACAGCCACACCAAAGTTTTTGGACTTGGAGGGACAAAAGTTCAAGACAACAAAGGCAAGCTTGGTCTTTACGTCAAGTCAAAGAACTGATTATCAAAAACCAATGTAAACGCTTCCGTTTTGACAAAAATGACTGAGAATCTGCCATCTTATTTCATTGGTATCATTGATACCAGCTTGTGGGAAACAGTCAAAGAATTACAATTAGCAGAACTAGACTAAGTAAAACCATCAAGAAATGACTTATTGATTAAAGCTGCCGTCAAGAAATTGATTATTGATTAACACTATGAAGATCTCAAGATCGTAAACAACACTTGGTAAGATCCAAAGATGGGAATAACATCCAGGACTTCAATGTTGGTTGGGTTGTAATTGGAAAAGAGCAAACGGAAACAATTGCTTCTTTTTTTGTAGACCGTAACTTTTCAATCAGATACAGAAAACTTACAACGTTTCTGGAAAATAGACGCAGTTCCGACAGCCAAACTTTGGACCAGCGAGAGAAACGTTGTGATCAACATTTCATGGAATCAACAAAACGAAGCCTTAAGGTGTTTTTATTGTGAAACTGCCTTCCAAAGAAACAAAACAATTGGGAGACTCTTTCCTGCAAGCAAAGCGGCGACTCATAAGACTTATTTGGCGACTCAAAAAAAGTCCAAAGCTGTAAGATGTACAAGGACTTCATAGAAGAATTTATATACTTCGGTCATATGAAAAAGGTACTAAAGCGGGATTTATTCTTCCACCAGAGGTCTCATATTATCTTTTTCCTTACAGCGTCGTTAAAGATTCAAGTACAACAACCAAATTAAGAGTTGTTTTTTGTGGATCTGAAAATACAACAACAAGTATTTCCTTGAATGACAGAGTGATATTTGGAACGAAAATTTAGAAAGATTTATTCAGCATGCTGATTCGGTTCCACTGACATCGGAGAGCAATATCAGACATTGCAAAGATATAGCGTCTAGTAGATATAGCGAATTGGACAAAGAAGATAAAGATTGTATTATATTGTATTCTTTGGAAAGACCCAGATTCAGAAACAAATGAGTTCTACCGGATGTCCTGAGCAACTTCTGGTATTGTTTCTTCATCGTATCATTCGATCCGAGCTCTCCATGTTCTGGCTGAGAAAAAGACAAATGAAAGTATTTGCTTGTCTGTGACCACTTTGCTTGTCCATGCAGGATCTAAGCATTCATCAAAACTGTTGCCACTGCCGGTTTTGTCATACGGAAATGGGATTCCAGTGACTCAGGATTATTTTTAATACTAGCTGAAAATATAAGAGAATCTGAAGATGAGATAGTAATCAAAATTGAAAATTACCATATCAAAACACTAGGCGTAAAATGGAATCCAAACCCTGATCAATTTTGATTAAGAGTTAAACTTAATAATGAGTCGCCAAAAACAAAAAGACAGATTCTGTCAAAAATTTTACGCTTTTTCGATCCATTGGGCTGACTTTCACCATAAACCATCCAAAACAAATCGTTTTTCCAGTTATTGTGGATGGATAAATTTAGCTGCGGTCAACAATTTTCAAATGGAATTCCACACCAATATATGCGCCTCCGCATTCAACTTGAAGACCGGGCAAACATCAGCTTACAACGGAAAAATTTAATGCCATGGTCAGAATCAGAGTATCAACAACCTATCTTTTGCAATGTGTCAACAACTGCTCATGCTGCTGTTGTCTTCCTCAAACAGAAGCTTGGCGACTGCATTGAAACAAAGTTGTTGAAAGCTAAGACGCGAGTAGCCCCAATCAAATCGGTTTGTGTCCCACGCTTGGATTTTTAGGCAGCTGTGCATGGTGCCAAGCTGGTTGAAGCGTTGTCAGCTGCAATCAAAGACGAACGATTTTTGAAGCCAAAAATTTGCCAATATTCGGATTCAACAGTTACAATTGCTTGGCTTAGTGATTGTCCTAGGAGTTGGAAAACCGTTTTAGCCAACCACGTATTTTAAATACAAAAAATTAATCCAGCCACTGATGGGAAATTTTTTTCTATGGAAGAATATCCTGCAAACTGCGCTTCACGAGGGATGACAGCCGCTGATTTCTTGAAGCATGAACTGTGGTGGGATGGACCAGAATGGTTGCAATAACTGAAATGTTATTGGCCTTCTCATTATTCTGTCTCTACCGATACAATGGAAACAGAGGTCGAAGCCGACAAGCAGTCTACGAACTTAGCAAATTTTTTTGTCAAATTTGGAGAACAGGATTCTGATAATGATATGCAAAGATTGACATTGATGAACTGACAAAGATGGATTTTCATCTCTATTCTGAAGTTCTTGCGGGGTATAAGAATTAGGATTCGAAGTGCAATAGAAAAACAACTTGGGGCCAGCAGGAAAATAAAGCATAGAAACTTTTTTTCAATCCGACCACAAGAAAAGAAACCCAATCACGCCATAAAAGCGCCAACCAATTCAAGTACAGTTTCATACAACAAACTCTCCTTGCAGAGTTCGACATCATAAGAGATCAAAATTCTCAAGATTTCATTCTCGTTCAGAACAACAACATCTAAAGTCATCACACACAGGGAGGTATTCATTGAAATGAAATAAGCGAAGCAAAATGTTCATTTATATTTGGTGGTATACGTAGGGCCGAGGACCCTGGTTGCTTTATCTGTACATTGGGAACAATTTTGCATTCAAACCCGGTGGCGGGGATGAAAACGTAAAATCAACTGATTTTATCACTGGTATTGGCAGGAATGAGAATCCAGGTTTTGCATTTAACACTGGGGAGTGGATGAAACTGTGATCCCAATTCATTCCTTTCATGGTAGTGGTAGGGCCGGGGGCCCAGTTTTTGCACTCATCGCCGGTGGCGGGGATAAAACGAACAGTTCAACCATTCCCGTCAATGGTGATGGTTTGAAAGTTCTGGGGACAACTGCAGAACTAATGTGACACACTATTCCCCTAGCAATTTTAAGGAATTCATCAGCTCATATGTAATTTGGTTTTTTAGCGCCGAAGAAAAAAGCAGGCCGGTGGTCCAGGTACAGGTAAACGTAATGCGAGAAAAAATTGAAAAGCATCCGATGGGGAAACGGGAAGAGACGGGGCCAGGGACACACAGTTACAATTAAACGTTATTTGAGAGAAACTCAAAGATGTGAGATGAGGAAAGGGGAAAAGGTAGGACCAGGAGCCCCCGGATAAAGGAATTTTTAGGAAACGGATTTGATGGCACAGCCAAAGCCAACAGAAAAGGTAGGACAGGGTGACCAGGTACAGGTATGTCGGGACGATTTGAGGGCAGCATTGAACCGAGTGCACCCCCTGCCGGCAAGGGAGAGGTCACATATGAGAGTCAGTCACAGAAAATTGCAACAAGGCAGCTCTCAAAAAGTAGCAACCACTACAGCCTTTCTCCATTCTTTGACGACGAGAAACATTTTAATCGAGTTGGAGGACGTCCAGAAAATTCACTGTACATTATCGACAAAAATTTTCAATTCTCATTCCGAAGAAGTGGACCCTTTTACATCAAAGATGCATTGCGCCAATTACAAAAATTTTTTGTGGCAATTTTCATTTGCCTCAGCACTAAAGCAGTTCAAATGGAGCCAGTGATGTTTTTAACAAAGGAAAATAGTCTTGCAGCACTGAAGCGTTTCACAGCTGGTAGGGGTATGCCGGAGAAAATATACAGCGATACAATTCAACAACCTTCATTGGAAGCAAGAGAGAATTTGAATTTAGACAAATCCTGGAAGGAAGGGAATTTCAGCATCTCAAAATTGTTAGCCGCCGAAACATTATAATTTGGTTGATAATTCTTCCTAGGACACCGAACTTTGGAGAACTATGGGAAGCAGCAGTCAAGTCAATGAAGCGTTATATATATCGCAGCATGAAAGAACGAAGCTAAAAAATAGAAGATTTAGCAACAATCTTCACCCTTGACCGAGATGCAAGCTATCTTGAACTCCGGACCTAATCAGTTTCAAATGATGCCAATGATGCTTGAGCTCTCACATCAATATCAGAACCAATAACCGTTGCAATACAAGAAACAGCAATGCTTACGCGACCGAAGAAGAGAATGGACAACCTCACCAGAGAATTCGGGAACAGATGGTCTGCACCTTATATATCCACACTACAGCAAAGAAAAAAATTGCAGAACGGACAACCAAACACTGATGTAGACGACATAGTTATCGTGAAAGAGGACAAAACACCACCAATGACACGTCCATTGGGAAGAATAACGAAGGTATTTGATGGAAATGACAAAATCGTCCGAGTCGTTCAAATGCCAACGGCAATGAATTTTTCATACGACTCGATAACAAACTTGTTTTGCTGATAAAAGAAGACATCAAAATGTCGCAAACCACACACAATAGAGACATTGAAGAAGAAGATTTACAAATAGAACAAGTTCAATGGCTGGACGAAAACATACAATGTGAATGAATAAATGGTTATATAAACTCTGTTGATAATTTTTTTGAAATAAAGAGATTTTTTAGTTAAACTCGTTCAAGCAGGCCGGAATGTTACGATTTCAAAATAAACCAAACTTTGACTTTCAGCAACAGCGAAGAAGATGATGATTGCCAAGACAGATAACTACGTTATTGAAACCAAATCTTTACAATTTCAAACAATATTATCAAAATCACTTAGTTTTCTCGAACTTAAGTTCTTAAGCATAAAACATTACAAAGCAGCTCAAGCAAAAAAATTAAATCAATGTTGCACCGAACCAGTGAAGGAAAAAAACAAAGAATTTAACAGGTGAGATTTATTATAGTCTCCCAATTTTTTTGCATTAATTTCGTTTTGCCTCGGTTGCATTTTTACCCAATTTCTCTTGCCAAAAAACCGACAAACAATTTTAGGCCGAATTATACGATGGCATAAATTTACAGGCCTTTCTCGATCAAATAATACGCTTTTTCATATGAATCACACGATAAAACCTGTAAATTTCATTCCGTTTCTCGTATGATCTTAGTCGAAATATCATGTGTTGTATCACGAAATTTCTTGTCATTTTTCACACGAAATTTTTACGAAAACACGCAAAAAATGGGGTGTTTATTGTGTCATTCACATGAAAACTCTTAAAACTGTGCCTGAAAGAATAGTTTGAATTTACCCTATTTCTCTTGTGAACGAGCCTAAAATTCAGTGTCCGTTTTACATGAGAAGTCGAGTACGAATGTACAATTTTTTGTGTGATTCAATAGAGAAAAATTCAGAGTGTTTTGTTTTGTTTGACCACCACAGAGCAGATAATATGAGAGATCAGCAAGTGGTGTCGAGAGTCATGCAATTGTTTTCTGACCTCTAGTAGCATCTAAAACTGCAATTCAACACTTTTAACACCCTTTTTCAACCTCATTCGATTAATTTTGTCTCATTTTCCCACTATCACAACACTGTTTCTGTTTACATTACGGCAGAAAGCTAAAATAAATGGATGACAAAACGGCCCTAATAGATGCTTCTATTTGCAAGTTATATCGAAAGGTAATTGAGGAATATTAACGTGAAAGCCATGTCTAAGTACCTAAATTGGATAAACCAGATTAAATTTCCCTCTTCTTCAAGTGGAGGTGGGGGGTCGGGGGGGGGGGGGGGATATAGAATGCTAGTGGTAATAGCTCAGTATACTCATTACTTAATGTAATTTTGGCCGGTACTGTTCAAAAAAATGACATTTCTAGGTCTCTACTGCAAATCCCAACGGTGATAATTTTGTACATTTAGTTTCTCTAATTTGATGGAAAAATCGATCTCACTTCAAGTTCTATGTCTTCTTTACTTCACATTTTTCCATTAGGAATGTATTCCAAGGCAAATCCATAAAATCTATCATAAAATTTACGAATTCTAAATATATGATCTGAATAAATATTCACTCTCGCAATTTCATTTCCCGATAAGAAATTTTAGCACAAGCCAAAGTGTACACAGAAATTTGGCAAATGCACTTTCTATTAATTTTACGTCAGAAAAACTTAATTTTGTTTCGTTTATTGTGTTTTTATTAGTATTATATTGACTTCATTATAGATACAGACAGCAACTAATGAAAGGTATGACAGACATAAATATTTTTTTACATTGTTTATTTAGAGTGTTATAAGAAAGTTTTTCAAAATAAGCAGTTTTCCGTCAAGCTTATGTCAGTTTTGGAAGTTTCGTCAGCCGTAGTGGGTTTCATTTCTTAGTGACCAATAATAACAGAATAAAAATTTGCTACAATTTTGTCCACTTCATCATTATTTTACAAAGAGAGAGATTATTGTTATTCTACAAGTTTAAAAGAAAGGTCAAGCAAAGCTGATGTGCGCCTGTACACAATATTCCAACCGTCGTAGTGAACAAATTTCTGAAAACAAAAAAAAGTTTTTCTGTGTTTGAATTTTATCATTGACAGAGTTGTCAAACTGACCTAGTTTCAGGACAGAGTTTTAGGAATCAGTTTCAAGAAATTATGTTGGGCATAAAGAATCATTATTTGTTTGAGGAAGAGTAATAAGGAAGAACATGATGTAGATGCAAAGTTATAAAAAAAATATAGATACTACCAACCGTTATTTCTGATCATGCATACTGTTTTCGTCAAAATAACAACATCCTGAACATCTATAGTAAGAGCAAAGGGGTGCGAGGTTTATCTTAAACGTCTAACCCGATGATCGTAGGCTATCTTTGAAAGCCTTATTAATCTCATAAAATTGTTTCAGGATTTAAATAAGTAAATTGACTAACTAATTTGGTAATTAAGATTTATATAAGATTTACAAAAATTTAACATAGGTTGAGCACCATTTGGTTGTTGAAAAATTTAATTCAAGATTGAAATATAAAAGTTAACTTGAAAGGAAAGGGCCGAGAACGTCTTTAAAAACTTTACTAACATGAAAAATGTTATCAGTTTTATTGATAACAAAACTGATATTAATCCTTTGAACAAAGCTGTGATTTGGAAAATATCTCTAAATTATCTTTGAAAGTAATAGTTCAGAAAAAAGTTTTTGAGTTAGCATTATATCCAAATTTCTGAAAGGTTTTTTGTTGATTTCTCACTTTGAGTTCAGCCTTTATTTCTTTCTCACTTTCCTAATCTCCTTCTCAATCTTTGTACATTTTTCTTTTATTATATATAGTTTTTATGAAGGGTTAATTCCATTCAGATTGGTTTGCTGCAGCGAAAATATTCGATGCCGTTTATATGGCAAAAGTACAACGTTAAAATGTTTATTGGACAGTTTACACAATATGAGTGGTTAAAACTATTAGGTCATTCTATCCTTAGAATGAAGTAGTTCAACACTTAGCTAATTCCGCTAAGTTTTGAATTGTTTAGCATTAGTACAAATTTTTATTCTAGTATATTCCGAAAAGGTCCCTAATGATGATAACATGGAAATATTTAATTATTAAAATAGGACATAATACTTGATAAATAACGAGGTAAAATTAGTAACATCTTTGGCAAAATCAAGTTTCACAATATAGTTGATACATAAACAACAAAAAAATTTCAAAAGTCTTCTCTGCTCCGGGGTTAACAATAAATGAGATTAAGCGCCGCTTCTTTAGTGTCTTAGATCCCTCAGGAGACTTTTGTTCCACTGTTGGAAATGATAGTTCTTATACAGTTCTTTTGAGGAAACTTTTTTCAAAATTTCAAATATATGAATTTTCAGTGGTGTCAAAGTTGTCTGTCAGGAGATGAAAGGGAGCCTAAAAATTTTTTGTCAATTCCTGAAATCTTTGCTCTCTAAGTTTTCGTTTTGTTATTATGTGATATTAAAATGTATAGTTTTGCGTGAGTTTGCAATTTTTTTATTTAGCGACATGAAAAACTTTGGGTGACCCTTAAAGTTGGCTCTGATGCCGGTTATTGAATCTTCAGCTGTTTATTGGTTTTATGTTCTAGGTATTGCGTTTTGTTAAATTGGTTGAATAAAAGTCCTACTCCAATTACTTTTTGAATCTGATCAAAGTTCTCAACTCCAAAAAAATAGCCATTTAATTTAATTTTGAATGTTTTAACGAACATTTTTGCACAATAGCGTCCAAAAAATTATATATTTTTTACTCAAATAAAAAAACAAGGCAATTTTTACGCGCGATGATAAAACTTTGCTGACGGACAAAAACAAAATAATTAATATAGCTGTTCTATGTGTACAAGAACTTAATGATATTCAATGCTTTGCTCCAGCTATCTTGGAATTGTAATAAAGGATTTTCTGGCTAACACATTCAACGATAATGTTCAATCAAACATTTTTCTAAATTATTACAAAATGCTCAACTATTCCTTTTCTTCAAAAAAAACTAAATTTGATTGAAATATTAATTGTGCGATCAGTTTATAATCTTCACTAGGCAAATCCTTAAACGTAAATGCTTCAAGGACTTCCTAACATTTGCAACAAATATAACATTATAGGTGACGAACAGCATGGCTTCGGCTCCCAGCTTTTTTTGCAACGTGGTTGCTTTTGTTACACCAAAAACTTTAGAGTATCACAAAAATTTAATGTCTCTGTACAGCGTGTCTTTTTGGTCTTCAAATAGTCTTCAATATTGTGAGTCACACTACTCTAACAACAAAATTCGGAGATTCTGGGATCAGAGCTAATGATGGTTTAATTATTTTTCGGTTAACCAACAACAGTTGTTTTCAAATCATTCAGGTTTATCCAAATTTTATAACATTCAACTTGGTGTCCATCGTGAGTCTGCGCTGAGTACACATTTGTTTTTAATATACATTATTGATCTGGTCGAGACAAATCAAGAATTTGTCTCTCTGCATATGATAATAGAAAATTTTTCACATCGCGAACTCCTTTTCGTGTTTATAACCTCCTAGGATATTTGGAGACTTTTCAATTAGTTTAAGAATAGAGGCTGTAGGCTGTCAAAGAACAAAAACGAAACCGAATTTGTCAATTTTGGAAAATATCATGAAGAAGTTGAACTTCGATAACTAAATCAATGATGTCGATGAAAAATGGAGCAAGTTTTGCACACTAGTTATCTTAATCGGCCATCCTTAGAGAAGTAACAATTGTTTAAATTTAATCTAACTAATGTTGAAACAACAACCCGGTATTCTTTTATTGTTTACGTTGCCATAACAACCACTAAACGTAACGAGGTTTTATTAGCTTAGAAACGCTTTTTGCTGATGACGCTTTATCAGCTTTTTTACTTTCAGAGAAAAAACACAATGTCTCTGAGGAAATATTCAAAGTTGTTTTAAACAATTAAGGGTTAATCTCAATTTGTTTTAACACACGACTTGTTTTGACAAAAGAGATGGTCGTACTAGGAGTGGTACCAAAGGTCTTTTAAAAACGTCAAATGTTAACTCTTTATTTTTTGGAGAACCGGATAGCCTAAGACGTTGCAAATGATCTCAAACCAACTAGTATTATAAATCTGACAGTTTCAATTTATATATTCTTTCCTTTTTTTCTGAAAACTACGTTTTCGAAGATGCCTACTTGCATGAAGAGTTTTTTTCTGAAGAGTTTTGAAAACCTCATGATTGTAAGAGGCTATTATGCTGTAATTGCGGTTCGCGTTGACATATAAACTGAGTACACAAATTATTGACATTTATAACTCATCAACGAATTGAATTATTATAAGTAGGGTTTTCTTACTGCTTAAAAAGAATACTTCCATTCTGTCTTAAGAAAGATAGGTCTGTTGAAACGTTTTTCAGCAGAGAGTTGCCTTGTTTTTTGTCTGTTCAAATTTTCAACGGATTCTGAACGTAGGATTAGACAGAGCCATTCTTTTCAACATATTTGTTTACCATGATTAATCCTTGCTCTCTTCCGGTTCTAAACATTGAATAAACTTGACGAACTTTGTTTTTTTTAGTCTATAATTTAGTATAGATTAATTTGATTTAGATTTAGTATACTACTTTATTATACGTTCAATATACTCTTTTTACTATAGTAACGTGCTACATGGCAACATATAGTTTGCAAGCAACATAAAGAACACTCTTTGCCGAAACAGAATAGATCCATTTTTTACAAAATGGAATGAACAATATTTTTGTTTCAGTAAAAAAAAGTAACTTTGTTTTTCATATACGAAAGATACATTGCATAGCGGCTAGTTCCAACTGTTTTCTGCCACGCCAAACATTGTCAAATTCATTAGACATAATTTCTGATCTTCTCCTTTATACCCCCCCCCCCCAATGGCCCCCATTACCATTATACCCCCTACCTAGATTATACCCCCCCCCCAATAGCCCCCCTCCCCCTCCCCATCATGGTGATCATACCATAACGTGGGGCTATAATGGGAAAACTGAAGTTTTAGTTGTTTTTCACACGTATTTCGGTTACAAACTTTTTTATTGGGGTGGGATCCGAAATATACTTAGACATACGGAAAATTTTCTTCTCAATGGTAAGGTATCGAAGTGAAAAAGTAATGCTTCATAATTTAAATGACTTCATTCGAATAAGCGGTTAATAAGTGTCCTTCCATATTGAAATGTTTTAATTTATTTTGAATTTGCCAATCACAATTATTTCCATTAGCAGTCAAAAATAAATCAAAATTTACAGACTCATGCGAAGAAGTAAATAAATTTAAACAGTTGATAGCAATGAAAAACCTTACCCAATATCTATTTTGCTAGGATATATTTTGTCTGATATTTTCTACGTTGTTTTCTCCTCCGCCATTTTCTTCTCTTCCGTTGTCTCAGAAATCTTGGCCCCAGGGTTGCGCCTCCCCTGATCCGAGTAGCAGGAATGCAAAACCACCAAGCGTTTCAAGTGAACCCATTGCATAAAAACAGTAGAGCCATAAAGCGCTGTTGTGCACGTCACGTTCTGTTATTTTATCAATGGCAATAGGAGTCAGAATTCCTGGAGAGATATTGCTAATAGTAACGTCTGTATCTTAGAAAAAATTTCATGACAATATATACCCACCCGGGTCGAGGTTTTTGGGTAAATTTTTGTAAGAAATGCGGTGAATGCGGTGAACTTTTGTAAGAAATGCGGTGATTGCGGTGAATGCGTTGAAAATAAATATTTCACCGCATTTCACGGCATTCTTACAAAAATTCACCGAAAAATTCACCGCATTTCTTACGAAAATTCACCGCCAAACCTCGACCCGGGCAATGCCAAAATACCCAATGTGCAAAAATTTCTAGTGTCACAATACCCAGCCGATTCCCTTTCATCTTTTCGTTCAATAATACGATTAAAAGTTAGCAGTCGGTTTAACATACCTAATTTGTCATCCTTAGCTCAAAATTTAATTGTTTGTTTTCGATGTTTTCGTACCAAGATCCACAGACCACTGTGGCAAGACCACTTAACTAGTCTTATATTTGAAACTTGGGTTTGACACTTTTTTGTTCCGACCCCTCTTGAGGGGGGAGGAACTATATACTCAACTGGGTTTTTTTTTGTTCAGTCAATTTTGGCCGATAGATATATTCATCGTAGAGAGTTGAGACTGGTATCATCAGAAAGCTTTTTCGGCGTAAAATATGGAATTAAAAAGATTTTTCTGATTTTCGTTCTTGACAGGGAGATATCGAGGTTTAAACTTTCGAGAAAATAGAGTGAATTCCGTTGATTTCATTCACAATTTTTTGGAATTTTTTACTAAAATTTCGACAATTTTGATAAAATTTAATAAAATTTTCGAGAAAATGTAATTGATTTTTGTTTAAAGACAAAATATTTTGTCGGCTGTTTTCATTGAATTTTTTTGTCGCAAATTCCGGCTGAAAATATCACAAATTTCAGACTTCTTCATCAAAAACGGCACGAAATGAGTTTCTTTAGTCCACTCTGATTAAATTTGCAGGAAATGCACACCCAAACACCACCAACACAATCTTTGTAGACTGAAAATGAGGCTAATTCCACTTCAAATTCCGTTGAGAGTGCTCTGTAAATAAAACTTTGCCGTTTTTTGCTAATTTATTCGTTGATTATCAAAAACTAAGCATTTACTTTTGATTTTTTATCAAACAAAATATCTATATCAATGACATTCCAAAAATTAAATATTCATAATTGAAAATCAACATTAGCAGGACTAGTTCTGTACCAATCTTGGACCATTACAATCCAAAAAAAATTCGGATTGTCATCAGTCGGTTTTTTTATAAAAAAAAATTCGGTCTTTTTCATATTAATTAAATAACAGAATATTTCAAATCAAAGCTCACTAGTGATAGGTCCTATTAGTTTCCAAATTAACTCGAAGTTAATTTATGTAATTGATTGCTTGAAAGCTTATGGTCGTTTTGACTTACAAAATATTTGATTTTTAAATAAAAAATGGCTTATTGAACTTTGCCTCTATTTTTCTCTCACTTTGGTCAACTTGTAGCTTAGTGTCAGCAAACAAAGAGTGCTTCTTCTTTCTACTGAATTCAGATTTTCTCTTTATTGGGGTTTATTGCCTTAAGTTATTGTGTTCTGGCTTTGATACTAATAGATTTCACAAATTTTTTTTAATTTTTAGGTAATTGCCCATTTTTTATGTTTTCTATTTTTGTCAAATTATCACGTTATTGTCAGCTCATATATCACATTTTCAAGTTCAAAATAACGCACACTTGATAATATTGAAGTCCTTAAAGATATAGATTGTGGTTCTTTACCACTTCGACAATACTTTCTCGAAGAATTTAATTGAAATTTTTAATTTTGTCTTTAACTGTGGTTTTTACTTTGTCTCTTTAGTCGTATTTAATTTCCTGTACAATGACCCGGTTTGATTGGCTTTTCCTGGACGCGTAGATGAGCCGACGATATGATATTAGAAGATAGATAATGACTTTCACGAATTTTAAAAAAATTGTCTTCCAAAATGAAAAAAAAAACATTTCAACTTCGCGATTTTGTTCCTTTTATTGTCTATTTGCTACCTGGTCTCGTTAATTACAGGTTAAAGATGACTTTATTTTTGTCAAGGGAAGGTGTCAAAAGGGATTGGGGTGTCAAAAAAATCCATTGTTTTTAAAGAATTCGGTATGAATTTACTGGCCTCGACACAGGTTTTTCACAAAAACAAAGTAAATTAATTTTTGATTTTTGTCATATTTGACGATGTTTTTGTAGATGCAAGACGTGTTCTGGATAATTGAAGGTCTCGAGAGTTTCCTTTGGAAGAATAAACGAATCTATTCAACATTTTCATTTTGTAAATAATTGCTTTCATGTCTTTGGGAATATATTTTTTTCGATAAAAACAAGTTTTACATATTCTTGCTTTTTTTCTTTTTGGTCTAATTGTTACCTAGTTTCATTAATGAGAGGTCACATAATACATTTCAAGTGAAGGTGTCAAGAGGGATTGATGTCACAAAATCTAATGTTTCAAGAGAATTCGCTATGACTTTACATAGCTTCCACACGGGTTTTTCACAAAAAAAAGTAAATGAAATTTTGATTTTTATCATATTTGACGTTCTTTTTGTAGACGTAAGACATACTCTGGATAATTGCAGGTCTCAAGGGCTTCCTTTGGAAGAATGGACGAACCCTTTTAACTTTTTCATTTTGTAATTATTGGCTTTCATGTCTTTGGAAATAAATTTTTTTCGAAAGAAAACAAGTATTACATAATTTTTTATTTTTTATTTTGTCTAATTGTTGCTTATCTTCATTATTGAGCGACCACATAATATGGTATCAGTTTTTGGCGAAGGTGCAAGAGAACATATTTTGGGGGCCAAAGTATGGCTTTACGGCTTCCAAAGCATTTTCTGGCAAGTTTTAATTGATTTTTAGTTTGTTGCCTATTTGTTGTTCTTTTTGTAACTGCAAAAAAAAGAATACCAAGAATTCTTAATTCCCTTCTATAGAAGCATTGGTAATTGTAAACTTGTGGGAAATTTTAGTTGATTCCTAATGGTTTTCATTACTTAGAAAATAATTGTTTTTTTTAAAAGAATTCAGCGAATTTTCTAACTTTAAAGTTTCTGTTTTTTTTGCTGTCTAATTGTTACCAAGCTTTATTATGAACTGGTGAATAACCATTTTTTTGCTGGTGAATTACAAGTTTTTGACGCTATTGTCTGACGCTATTTTGACTTTGTTATTAAATTTTGTTTTTTAAAACGGACATAAATTTTTTGATGTAATTAATGTTTGTTGTTGTTGTTTGATTCAGCCGTTTGTCTTCTCTCGCTTTCTTAATATCGGCATATCTCATCAATCTAATACATCATTTTTTTACTCCACTGAGTTATTTGCTTTGGAGGCTATCTTTTCGTTCATACACCAGTTTGTTTTTGAAAAATACTTGAATTTTTTGTGGTTTTCTATCTGTTCCTCATTTGGTAGACAATTATGCTAAAATTATGGATGAGCGGGGTCGGAACCTTATGTGCGATCGCACATTACCGAGCCGCCTTGTTACACTCTAAATTATCCGGCTTCTGTACTATTATGCTAAAATATTGACTGCAAAATTTTATAATTTATTTTAATTAATTCAAATCTCGCCCTATTTCCAAGTCTTTGGTTGTTGAATCTTCTTCGAGATAAACACTTCTGAACAAAACATTTTGTTACAAAATGTTTTATTCAAATTTTTTTAAGCAACAGACAGAAGTGTTTCAATTGTTTATAAAAGATTGAGCCAAAAAATCTAAAGAGAAAATATCTGGACTGCAATTTCATTGAAATTTAAACAAAATTCAATGGAAAAATCGGATTTTTAGCGCAACAACACATAAAAAGACCGTGACTTATCAGCACCGAAACAGAATCAAGCGTTTTTTTCGGAAAAAAAACAATATAATGATATCAATGATAATATTTCAATATTGCATAATTTACTGTAATCTATTATTTATTAGAAAATATCAATTCATATAATTGTTCATTTGTTGCCATAGCTGAAACTGTAAGGTTTATACAAGTATTAAGATAATTTTTTTGTGGAAATAGGGAGGTAAAATGGATCGATTGGTTCACTTCAATTAGCTCGTAAAGCAAAATTTCAATGAGTAAGATTTTTGTTACTTCTTTTTACAGATTAATTTGGTCCATCAAATAGATTTCATATTAATTTATTGTTCCGACCCCACTTGTGGGGGAAGGAACTATATACTCAAATGGGTTTTTTTTTGTTCAGTGAATTTTGGCCGATCGATATATTCGTCGTAGAGAAATGTGAGTGGTATCATTAAAAAGCTGGTCCAGCGTAGAATTCAAAAGTAAAAAGATTTTTTTGAATTTCGTTTTTTTCGAGGAGTTATCGAGGATTGAAGTTTTGTGTGAACAATGGGATCTTTAGCATGATTGTTCACTTTTAGTACAATTTTCTTCAAACTAAGATCTTTTTTACGAAAACATTAATTCAAATTTCTATAAAAAGAATAAATTTTGAGTTCGTAAAAGTTGAATGCAAGGCGATAGAAAGACTAGTTCTGGTCTCATAGGGAAGTTCACTATCAAAAAAAAATCGAACTCTAATTGAGAGCCCTTTTTTTAATAAAACTTTTCTCTTTTTTGCTTTTTTAAGTCACCTAGAGACAAGTCACATTTTATATCGACGTTCTATTAATGACAAAACTCCTTTATAGTCGAATGAAGCGCAATGAACAAAAAACGTCGTTTTCAAGGAATTGCTCATGTTTTTTTTTGGCTTCGATTCTGAGTTTTCGTAATTTTGAATGAAATTTTGAATTTCTTTTTGAAGTTTTACTATTTTTTTTGGAGTCCTATGGTAGGGATTCATTGACTAACAGTGCAATATGTTCCATAATGAGCATTAAGTGAACATGTCTATTTCATTGAGGGGGCGGCTAATGGCTGTTAAGACTTAAAAAATAATTTTTCGAATTTTTTTTTGAATATTAAAGAATCATAATCTTATTATAGTGAATTGTAAGTCAGTCCAGGGGTGAGAGCACCCTCTTCCTTCCTACTGCAACCAAAATTAAACTGGTTAGCGGTTTTATTTTCTATCTATTGGTTATATGACTTCAATGACAAAAAATTTCAATTTTTTAAAAATTTTTTTGGATTTTTACGTATTATTGGTTACTTTTGAAACCTTATCACATTATCCAAATATTGACAGTTCCCATTAGCTTAAAAACGATGTTCTGTGGATGACCAATAAAAATTTTAAACAAAAATTTATGGTTTAAATGGCTTCGACACGTTCTTCTTGCACTTTTCTACTGATTTTTTGGTTTTCTCCTGTTTTTTTTTGTTGTTTTAATAGTCATTATACTTACTGTGATCTCATAATGAATACCTATGCATGACAAACATAAATGTACTGCCACCGGGGCATCTTTGAGCGTTTTTATTGACTTCCGTTGAAAGCTATTGAATTTAATGTCTGTTAAAATAAAAATCATTTTTCGAAAATTTTATTTGAACAATAACAATTCCTAAATTTTTCTTGAACTGTTAGTGAGTTTCAGTATTGACTGGACCCACTTGCTTTTTACTGCGACTAAAAATATTCTGTTTAGCTGTTTTATCTTCTAGCTATTGGTTATATGACTTCAATGACAAAGATTTCAATTTTTTTAAATTTTTTTTTTGGATTTTTTGAATTATTGGTCACTTTTGAACTCTTTATCACATTATCCAAAGATTATTGTAATCCAATTGGCTTAGAGAGGACGTTCAGTGGATCACAGAGAAAGTTTTCCGAGAATAGCTAATGGTTTAATTGTCTTCGACACTTTCTTCTCGCATTTTTCTACTGAATTTTAGTTTTTGCTGTTTTTGTTATTGTTTTCTGTCATAAGACTTATTGTGATGTCTTTTTAACTATCTATGCATGACAGACATCATTTTCCTCCCTATGGGTTATATCTGAGCATCGTCATTGAGCTCCGATGAAAGATTGAGTTTACTGGCTGTTAAGGGTTTAAAAATAATTTTTCGAAACTTTTTTGAAATTCAACCATTCCTAATTTTTTTTTCGTGAATACTCTTGGTCATTGTTGGTTCTAACAGAATCCATTTCCGTTCTACTATAGCCAAAATTAATCTGGTTAGCGGTTTTATCTTCTACCTATTAGTTTTAAAACATCAATGCCACGAGAATTCATATTCTTTTTGGGTACTTTATTTTGTTTTTCGATCCTTTTGAAATCTTATCACATCATCTTACTGCTGAGAGTCCCTATTGGTTTAGGGAAGAAGTTCAACGGATCATAAATAAAGTTTTCAGGGAAGAGCTTATGATTTGAGTTGCTTCGACATTTTCTTCAGGCACTTTTCTACTGAATTTGTGGTTTTTGCCTCTCTCTGTTGTTGTTTTCATAGTCATTAACTTGTTGTAAGGTCTTATTGATGAAATACGATTGGCAAAAAAACTTATTGTCCCCTCGAGGCATCATTTATTGTATATACTGGCTTCCGTTGAAGGCTAATGAATTTAATGGCGTTGATAATACGTGTTTTCCCTCAATTTTCGTGCGTCTAATGTATTTGTTTATATTTGTTGATTTTTTGAAATTATATTGATAAAAAAGGTTTTCCCATTGCTCCTGAAAAATTAATTTAAAATTGAAGAGTGTTTAGTGAAAAGTTCATTTTTTAATGCCTTCGACCCTTTTGTCGCTCAATTTTTTTTCCTGAATTCGCTGTTTTTGTTCTTTAGGTAGCCGTAAATTGCTCACAGATCTCATAGGCTTTTAATTGAGGACTGAATGAATGATGTTGCTCGAAACATTCAGTATATAGCGAATAGGTTCCTTTCGTCAAATTTAACTTCTATTCATCAATCAGATGTCCCATCGAATTTCGTGTATTTCAAGAAATAACATATATATTGATATTATGTGCCACTGTTGTTTCGTTTTTCTGAACGTTTATTGAATGGCCATTTTTTGCGTTTCTTTTTCTCTTCCTTCAGAACAATCGCGTAATAACAGATCCCAATGGTTTTTAAATGTGGCCCAAGTAAACTTATTTAATCTTTCAGTATAAATCCTTCAACTGAAATAGCAGAAATAACAACTGAATTAAAAATACATATTCAGATGATAGCTATTGATTTTAATGGTAGCAAAGGTTTGTGTTTTCGCAAATCGTTTGTAATTTTTTGAGTTTCTCTTTAGTTTGTTTCTATGGCATAGTCTGACCACAGACGGGTGCTTTTGGTTTTGTAATGACTTTTTAGTAATTTATCAAGGATTTTTTTATTAAAAACCAATGTTTTTTAAGATTTTTGAATTTTCTTGGTGCAAAAAATGTTGATTAATTTTTAAGTTTCGCCTCACTGTTCGTTCTTTTTGTCGGCTTGTTACCTAGTCTCGTTAAGAAAACTTTTCATCTGCTGTATAGTTAGTAAAAGGTAAACTTGTGTAGTTAAGGTTTTATCTGACTGCATTTTGACGTTGTTACCAGGTGCTTTTAAATTTAGATATTCATTTTTTGCCGCCAAAATTTTGTTGGTGCTATTTTTTTTCTAGTCTCTTCAATGTCAGGTCACGTTGGTGCTGTAATGAAGCATGGCATTAGTAATTCAATTAGTAGATAGAATGTGTAACGATTGTTTTAAACTCAAACATCTATTTTTGTTATCTCTTGATTTGGTTGACATTTTAGTCAAAAATGTAGATGAGCTCGGGTCGGAACATCATGTGCGAACGCACATTAACGAGCCGCCTTGTTATTTATGTTATTGAAGTGGTTTATTTTACTTGAAAAGTACTTTTCCTAACATGTTTAAATAAAAAAAAATGTCAAGTAGCCGCTTATAATTTTAATACAAAGTATTTGAGCTGCGTTCATTATATATTGTTCACCGATCATTACAACAATTTGCGTCTAGCGTCAACACAAAATACATCAAAAACAACATGAATTTGTTTTCTAATAATATTTTGCAATTTTATCAAAATTTTTGATGCAACAGATTAAAAAAAACATTGAAACAGAAAAAGTGGATAACAAGTAGTTTTTGGCATTGTTCTTGCGATATTATTTTATTCTTGCCAGCTATTTTTCAGCGCCGTCAATTTTAAAGTATGCGCAATCAATCACCTTCATATGAACGGATTTTGAATTTATATTATCAATGCCTTTATAAAACAAAAATCAGTTCATCTGAAGGTGATGATTGATTACCCATATTTTAAATTGACTGCCCTACCCTAGTGATGAGCGGCTTCACATCTTGCGAGATTTTTGCGAGATATGAATCATAGCAAAACTAAAAGGTAAATTTTAACACAGTTGACGAGTAAAATTAACTTATTTCATTCCGTCAAAGAAAAAAATTTAAAGGTTGATTTGTAAAAGTCTTGCAAGATTTTGCGATATTAGCATCTTTTCGCAGTATCTTTTCGCAGTAAAAGGAAATTTTGCAAGAATAACTTTTTCTTGCTTGATCTTGCAAGACTAACTCCGTCTTGCAAGATCTTGCAAGATTAATTTTTTTGCAAGATTAACTTTTGTTCTCGACTAGGAAACATTCTTTTGCACGAACAATATCTTCCCTGGCAAAGTGGATAAGAAGTTTGTAATTCCTACAAGTGTTCCAGCGAAGTGAGGAGCTATATCCAATGGACTGCAATAGGACCCTGAGTAGTGAAAAGCGAAGAAGAACATCCCAGTTGATATGAAGCCCACTGCTAAACCAGAGTTGCAACCGGAGTACCCCGCCAGTATTAAAAGTGTGCCCGGACCAGCTGTTCCAATGAATTGATTCAGCTTCCGAATAAAACATGTTGATACATATTTATTATTCCGCAAAAAATCAGTTAGTTGAGAAGAAAAAATGGTTCCTATGAAGCAACAGAACCAAGGCAATGAACTCAATAAACTGTTTTGGTCAATTTCGAAGTTTAAAACATTTGCTAGATAAAGAGGGTAGCTTGTCATCATCCCATAAATTAAGAAATTTATCATGATTTGAGAAAATGCATAGCCGTAAAAAGGAGTGCTGGTCGCAATTGAATTCCAGGGAATTTTCGACCCGCTATTTTGGCCGATTTGAGAACGTTTGTTTATGAAATCTCGTTCACTTTCAGAAATTCTTGGATGGTTGTTTGGACAATCAGAAGCTACGTACGTCCAGAATCCAAACCAAATAACACCTAGCAGTCCATGAGTCGCGAAACTTAGAGGCCAGCCTCCCAGAAATTTGAGAGAACATAAGTACCCTATAATTGGCTGTGACAGCATAATCCCCGAAAGAAAAACCCGAAACCGCCAGCCCAGTGAAAACACTTCGCTCAAATTTGGGCGTCCAACAAGCAATAATTTGGTGAAAAGGAGGGCAAAGTCGCGGACTCAACGACGCCTTCCAGAACTCGTAAACAAATCAGCCACTGAACCCCCAGGTAGGCAACAGGGGCATTTAAAATCAGCAGAATTGATCGTCCCAGAAGTCCCCAACCGAAGAGTTTGTAACCTCCGTATTTGGTAGCTAAATAACCAGAAGGAATTTGGAAAACCAGGAACCCGTAGAAAAATGCAGCCAATAGGTATGCTTGCTGCGTTGTCGACCAATCAAAAGTCCCGCTTTGTTCCTGGCTTGACGAATCAGTTTCGTTATCAACTGGGCAGTTCTCATTGAAAGAATCGTCTTTAGTGTCTTGCTCGGTTACCATGGCAACAATAGTTAGGCTAATATTAACACGCATTGAATACATAAGCGCACATCCAAGAAAACCCAGAGAGGCAATTTTATATCTGGTAGAGAAAAATTTTCCACGCAACGATTCATGATAAATATCACCCAAAAGTTTTTCGCTTTCGTAACTTTTGTTCATGCTTTGCGTTTCAACTTTTTTTCAATCACTTCTGCTGTAAAATATATTCAATCACTATTTTAAACACTTTTGTCAACAAATAATGTTTTGTGCTTTTCAAAACAACTTTTAGTCACGTTAGATTTGGTGTTCAAAATTTAGACCAATATGATCTCTAAGTAAAAAAAACTCTGCGTAAACTTTTGTCAACTTCGAACTATGTTTGAAATATACAACAGAAGAATAAAAATTATTCAAGTAGTTTATTAAACTGACCTCGTTTTACTTTCATTTATAAAATAGCATATAAGCATCGCGTAATTTATCATAAATAAGATATACTCCGACGATCAAATTTTTTCACTCAAAATACAAATAAAAGCTTTTTAAGCAGTTATATAACTCACGGT
>NW_027452056.1:0-49535 GCF_964194025.1 Convolutriloba macropyga
ATGTATGATAATTGACGTTTCATAGTTTGAGTAAGACATTCGGCTAAAATTTTTGCTCTATAGTCATTTGCAGGTTCATACACTGGCTCAATATTATTTTCAGTACAAAACGTTTCAAACTTTTTGCTTGTTAAACATCTAGCTTGATCTAATCTGATTGTTCTGTGTACTCCGTGATTATATATATATATAAATATATATATATATATATATACATTTATATATATATATATATATATATATATATATATATATATTTTTGTATTAGGAAATTTAATTACATTCCTACTAGATTTGTTATTTGCTATTTCTACTGTGGGGTGTTTTGAGTATCGATCGACGCTTGTAAGGAAATATTGCTCTATACCATTTTCATTCATAATAGGTCCACCAAAGTCTATTTGGATTTCGTCGTTTGGTTCATTACATTTAGGTAAGGGTAACGATTTGCTTTGCGGAATCCCTGCTTTTAAATTCTTATCATTTTCCGGGCAGGCTTTGCCCTCACTGACCTTAGCCAATATATCTCCGTGGATATACGGCCACCAGATGTTTTCCGCTAGTGACAACATGGCAAAACTCCCGGGATGTGTGAAGTGGATATCCTCCAGCACAGCGTCTTTGGTGGCTCTGGGTATTTCTATTTGCTCATCGATGCACAAGCATCCAAGTTTCACGCTCATGTTCCGCCAATACGAATGGTTATATGGGCTGACACCTTTCAATCGTTCCTCGTCATTGCGATTGACGCAATCTCGTACCACCTTCAAGATGGCGTTTTTTCCAGTCAAGATCGCCAAAATTTTTTGCTGAAGATCCTGTTGATCGTATCAGCCATTCTAAGGTCCCCCGCATTGTCCATGGCACTAGTAGAGGGCGTTGTTTCTGTATTGGACGAGGTGTTCGTTGCTGGTTTTGTGTTGGAGGGGAGTTATCCGAGAAAGTGACTCGGGTTTTTGTGGCTGTTGATTTGGTTTATTTAGTTCTGTGGCATATGGCAGTGGTGAATGACGAATCGATTTCGGGCAAAAAGCGAAGTAATTTTGAGTTGGTTGTATATATAGTTGGAATTTTGTTTTTTCGCGCTTAATTTGAGGAATTTAGGTTGATTATTTGCGTTGGTATCAAATATGGGCTTTATTGCGTTTAATTGTTCAGATTGCTCACATTCTTTATTGACATGACTTTCGCAGCAGAGATGCAGCAATTTTTTTTTTAATTGAATGTGATTTAGGCAATGGCAGATTATTGAGCGCAAATTGGGGTTGAGAAGTCTGAAGAACTTTTTGCGATGCGATTGACGGGAATTAATAGGTTTATTCTGATGTGTCAATGGCAATGCAATTGGCAAGGACCTATTAAGATATGGCAATTGTGATGCAATTTCTGTAATCCGGATCTGTGAATTGGCTTGAATTACATGAGGTGTTTGAAGTGCGATAAACTTACTTGGTGTTCGTAGGGGTAATGTAACTCTAATATGCTATCTAGCTTTTGTACCGTTAGTAATTTCTGTTTGATTAGGTGTATAAAAGGGTCCCGAAAATTGGCTATCGTTGTCACCACAAAATCTTCATCATACGACGAAATTTTCTTAATTTTGGCAAAAGGATTTCTAGAGATGTAGTCTACAAGACCCAATTTTGCTGCTGGCATATGCTCAATTGTGAAATTATAGGGAAGTAGACGGTCATATCAATTTAGAAAGACTACTATTATAGGACTTATTGGATCTATCCTTCTTTAGGATTGATAGCAAAGCGCGATGTTCTTTTATTAAAGTGAAGTCGTTTCCATAGAGTTAGTGCTTAAAGTAGTCGAATCACCAAATGACTCCTAGTAATTCTAGTTCATTTACACTGTAGCGTTCTTCTGTAGGATTAAGAAATTGTGATGCGAATGCTATAGGTTTCCATCCATCAGAATTGTTTTTTTCGAGGGCAGCACCCAGTCCAGAACGGTGCTACATTTGGTGCTTGCAGCATTTTTTTCTTTTATAATGTTCAAATGTTTAGTGTGTTTTTTAGTACAGAGAAATTTAGCGGATTTTTTCAGAAGTGGTCTAGAAAGGTGGAAAAGCTGTGCTAGATTTGGTGTGAATTTACTTATATAGTGTACTGACCCAAGAAAAATCTTAGGCGTTTTAAAAGATGATAGTGGTGATATTACTAACATAGCTGCTGTTTTATTTTCAAGTGGTTATGTACCTGTTTGGGTGAACTTTTAACCCAGCCATTCAATTTCCGATTTTGCAAAATGGCATTTTTGAAGATTAATTCTCAAATTATCATCGTCCAAGTTTTTAAGGCATTTAGTGACATAACTAAGGCTATTGGATTCTGATCCTGCGCTAACATTAATACTATCATCAAGGGAGCAATAGGTGTTTTGGAGGTCTACAAGCGTATAGTCCATTGCTTTTTGAAATTCAGCTGGCATGTCAGTAAGACCAAAAATACGGTTTTAAGTATTTCTCCACAATTTATATTTAAATTACAGTGTTTTGCGGTGTCTTTGTGCAATTGCAATTGACTATAGGCATATTTGAGATCTATTGTTGAAAAATATGCTTGTTGTCTTTTTTTTGTGTTTGTAAATTGTTGCGAAATTGAGTTTATTAACATTTCAATGTTGGGCATTTGATATTTTTATTTGTGACTTGATTTACATAAAACTTTAGAATCTAATGCTAGTTTTAGAGATTGATCTTTCTTTACTGTTATTAATATCGGGGATAAAAAGTTTAGTACCGAGCAGCTAGATAATGTTCCATTATGTCCTTTTTTGTAGACGATCTAATTCGAGTGTTACTCCAGGGTGTAGGTTAATCGGACCGCGACGACCTTTTCGATGCTTTGCTTATGAATATTTGATTTCACTACATGAGTCTTTGAGAGGTTAATTCTCCAGACTAGATGGAGAAATTGTGATGCGATTGTTTGTTCAATTTTACATGAAGAAAATTATCAATATTGTTGAGACTTTTACCCACTTTTGCTTTTTGTTGCACCACTGCCAGGCCACGACTGCTGAAAAAATCCCTCCCAATGCTTTGCTTGTGTCCATTCTCCACAACTGTTAAGCAAGCCTCTTCCCAGGTCCAATCATTATAGGAGACTGTTGTTGAAAGTTTTCCTAGAACTTCAGTTCGTTCAAAAACGTTTTGAGATCTTTGTCCTGTTTTGTGGTGATCCATCGTGCAAGTTGTGTACTTTTGAGAATTCTATTAGCTAGTTTTTTTTGTGATGAGACTGCATACACTGCCTGAATTGATCCTCGAGTGTGCAACGATATTTCTGTATTGAGTTTTTGCGTTGAGGTGTTCTATTTGGTTTGCAGAATCACTGGAAATAGCTGCCTCATAATCATCAAAGTCGCTATCGTAGTTAGAATCATAGACTTGATTATAGAGTTCTTGATAACTTGTTATATAATTAACAGATTTTTCATTGTCGCTTTTAGTGGCGTTTGTATCAATCTGGTTGAAATTTGTTTGTGGAGGTTTTGACGTTTGGGCCTGTGATTTTTTAGGTTTGCGACACTTTTTTGCCAAATGTCCTACAATTCCGCAATTATTGCATCTTTTAACATTCGCGGGGAAATTTTTGGCTTTGGTTATGGCTCCACCGTTGACCACAATTAGCGCAGATGCTAGTATATTGGTAGTTTTGATGGACAGTTGGATAGCGATTGAAGTGTTTTCGTGCCTGCTGGTAATTCGCGTTGCGATTGCGTCCTTGGAAATTATTGACAATTTTGACCAATTGAGCGACAATTTTGACCAATTGAGCGTTAGTATTCAGATTTCATTTGCTTTGTTGATTTTGTGCCCCCATTTCCGTGTGGATTGCATCTTCAAGAGCTTTTGTTGGCAATATTGTCTCTTTCAGAAGATCTCTTTGAGTGTCATGATCTTGCATGTTGAGTACGAAAATATCTCGAATTAAAGTGGTTTCTTCATCCTCCAAACTACAATTTTCTGCTTGTTCGATGACACGTCCATGGAAATTTTTCACCGATTCCTTTTTTCTTGTTTAGAAGAGAAGAAAACAAAACGATTATAGGAAATGTTTCTAGTTTTTATGAATGAATCTTCCATCACTCGCCAAAGTTTCTTCAACGGCTCTTTTTCGATTGAGTTTTTTGCTTTTGAAGATACGACGACCTTCCGTTCCGTTACATAGGTAGAGGAGAGATGCAGCTTTTTTTCGCAATGTTCCCTGGGTTCATCCCTGCACAAAATACCAAATTCATCTATTTTCTTGCATCTGTTTTGCCAAGTTACATTTAATTGTTAATTGCAGACTTTTCTGTTCCTTTCAGTTGCTTGAGTATGAATTTCCACGGGTCCTTCATATACTGGTTGAGGTGGGAACGTGACCGCTGGAGGTGGTCCATTAAGCAAACTTTCCAATTGAATCCCCTCTTTCGCAACTAATGTCAATTTCCATTGTTGCGTCCATATGTCCCACGAAAATGGTGGTGTGATAGTAAGTTTCTCCCAGGAAGAGTCGATGGGGAGATTGATTTTGCGAGAGTCGACAGCTGACTGCGCCATGTTTTACTCAATTACTATGTGACTATTCAATTGAGTAGCAATTGTATCTTTACCAACTGACTGGCCAATTGCGGTGCGATTGCCAACTTTAAAATTGACTGATTGAATTCCGAATTATGAACTGAGCATTTGCGACGCGAACAGCTTTGCTTAATTTGAGCTTGCTAATTGAAAAGCAGTTCACTGATTTGAATTGCAATTCGAATTACGGAGATGCAAATGAGATGAATGAAAACAAAATGATGAAATTAAGATCAAAAGGAAGTTAAAACAATCATGGGCTTGTTCACACTTTAAAAAGGAAGTAGAAGTTTGTTTATAAGTATGAACAGACATTTTTCTGTCTACCTAGTTGAACAACATGAAATAGTAATCAAATGACACATGACGATTTGAATTGAAATCAACTGTCCTTGAAATGGATGAAAAGATTAATTTGAACTAAAAACGGTAATGGATATTCTGATGATAATATCCATCCCGTATGACAAAAGAGCATACCTTTTCTACTGCATTGGACAAGAATATTACAACTGATTTGGTATTGCAAAAAGAAAATGAAATAAATTAAAGCCATATTGCTCCAAACTGAGTATCTGAATATGTGTAATGAATTTTTGATCTGTTCTTGTCTGTAATTCGAGGCTATTTGTTCTTAATACCTGGTTAAACGATGATGAAAATGATTGTGATAAGAAATCTCCAAAAAATGTTACTCTTGTTTTTTATATCAAAAGAGCTAAAAGTTGACGCTCTCGTTTTCTTACTCTCAGATCGTATTTTTTGTAATATTTTTAGTGACAGAAATTTTTTATCCTGGCTCTGGGTTTTCCCTTTTATGTGAGATTTCATATCAATGACTGCAGCTCTTGCTTACAGACCTTCAGAGCATTAGTATTGTTATTTATTTACTTCTAAGTTTAAGTTAAAATTTTTCTATTATTCACTTTTATTCAATTTAATAATTAAATTTTTCTTGTGTTTATTTCACAGTAGTAATGGTTTGATTTCAAGCCGTTAGTTTGTTTTGCATTGCAATTCTGTCCCCCTTTTATAAATGACCTGTACATGTATTCGGTGCAAAGCTGCCTCATTTTTGACAGCTCCATTTTTAAGTCCTAAAACTTAGATAGTAAATTTGTACTAACAAAACTGAAAAACTTGTACCGGAAAGTTGATTAGCAAAATAAACAGAAATTATGTTTTGGTGCTTTTCTTCTTTTGTTTCTCAGAAAACAGATATAATTACAATCTGAAACTAATCTATAATTAAATAGCTCAATATGACCGTATATAGCTGTCAGTGATCATGGCTGATTGATTGCAAATAAATAAATCAAGTTAAATGGGTGGCGGTCAAGCACGCCGATAGGCAAGCAAGCCGAATTTTGAAAATGAGGTCAAGTAAGCCGAAAATTTTCGGATACCCGTATTTTAAGTTGCCCGCGATAACCGGCCCGCTATTTCCTGATTACATCCCACAGCGGATGAGAGGCATGGCCATGGACAGCGGTCTGCTGAGGCCCGTGCCCACTAGATGTCTAAAAATTGACGCATTTTTGTTTCTTTGGTGCATTGGAATACATTATGCACTATAATACTACGCGCAGTATTGATTGTAACGGCTGACAATGTATTATTTCTGATAGATTACATACTTATTACGTAACTTTCGGCTTGCTTTTCTGTCGGCTTGCTTGCCTACCGGCTTACTTTGCGTTCGCCAGTTAAATGTCAGGTACAAGGCACAGAAAGTCAAGTTCATAATTGGCGCCAAAGAACATTATTACGCATTTGATTTGCTTGTGCGCAATCTCATTACATTTAAACTAACCTTTTGATGTTATGGTTTTAGAGATTGTTATTTTTTGTTTCGTTCACTAGTTTTCCTTTTCTTTTTTCTACCGCTGGTTTTTTGTGATTTTTTTCCTTTCAAAAGCAATAATAAGAACGTCATATTAAGAGTTCTGTGAACACTTTTGTTATTCAGATATAATTAGTTCTGAAACGAAACCACTCAAATAATGAGTGAACAAAAGGCATATTGTTTGTTCAATTTACGCCATCTATCTATTATTGAAAGGGGCGTGGGATATAAGTCGAAAACTCGATTAGGCTAACATATTTTTGTACCATTTAGGCAAAAGTTCTGAATTAAAGTTTCGCGGATATTAAGCGAATACCGACTAAAACGGTTAACGACGGTTCTCCAAAATCCACTTGACGCTATAAAATAATGAATTGTCCCTAACATTTAGTCTCTTGATGATAATACCTGACAAAAACACGATTATTATCTCTATTTTTCTTCTGCTTTGCAGCATTTCAGTTCAGTTCCATCCAGCAATTATAATTTTTTAATATATTCTCAAATTCCAGATCTGTCACCTTTTTTTGTCACATTCTTCTGTCCGAATATTACCGAGGGTTGTATGAATGAAGCGATAGTTTGAAAAACATATGTTTGAAAACATTTTACATATGCTTTGTTTAATCATTCTTTGTAAAGACGATTGTTAGAAACACTTGAATACTTCATAACGTTTAGTCGGTTCTGTAGTACGTAACTTTTAATACATTTTCGTCCAATGGCCGCAAAACTTAAGTTGGAAATTTATAAGATAATGCGGCTATAAAAAATTGTTCGCCTAATCGAATTTTCGCCTAATATCCCGTCCCCCAAATTGAAACTCTAATCAAAGCTCAATCCCTCAAAGCTTGCTGATTGACAGTTGACACAATTGATGTTCGCTTAAGGTTCACACCGTATTTGAATGGAATAATTGTGAAAAATGTGAAAATAACAGAGCTATGAGTCTGAAAAGATTAGCAGGAAAAGATTGCTCATGTAAAAATTGACCGAAATGCTTTTTGCGATTAATGTTTGCTTCTACAATGAAAGATATGACAGGTTGCAATGACATTGGGCAAAAGCTCAACTTGGCGAATGGCATTTTCGTGCAGATATGAGGCAGCATTTTTCAGCCTAGACATTTTGAATTAATATTCTAAAGTGTTCTCAAAACATCGTTAAATGATAAGCTTTCGAACTCTGTCACTTTAATATTTGACACCCTGAGGAAACTTTGGCAAGTATTTTCAGACTATCAGTTTTCTAACAATGTCATGAGGCATTTCGTTGGTAATACAAAGCATAAACAAAAATAGAGTGTGAATAAACAATATATCGCATATTTTAATTAGTTTTATATGCATTATTAATTGATTTTTGCATCAAGCTAAATACAGCATGAACTTGATACGATCTTTATGCGAAAACTATTAACAATACATAAGTAACGAATTAAAAATGCGGCATACTGTTTATTCACTTTCTATTTTCATTTATGCTTTGTATTATCAACGACATGCCTGATGACAAGGTTAGAAAACTGACAGTCTGAGGATAATTGTCAAAAGTTCCTCAATCTGTTTTCGGTTGTGCCATATACTATGACAAGTTTGAGACAATTTGATCAGCAAATTAACAAATGAAACTTTTCAACGAAGGAGAGAATAAGATAGTGGATTAATGGAGACAACCAACTTCGAGATTTCGAGAGAAGTTAGTGAATGCTTAGCACACTAGGCTTGCAAGTAGGAGTTTAGGGTTCAAATCCCCTGCCTCTACAATCTTCACAGTTTTTACAACTGCTTAAACCACCTTAAACTAACGAAATCTAGAAACCATTCATCACATTGAAAAACGAAAACGCTTCTGTTTCAGAAACCGCCAGATGGAAAGAATCTATTAAATTCAGAATGCAGCCAAAAATTAGAATTTGTGAGGTCCTCTATGTACCCCAAAAACCTCACTCAGTTTGAAGTGCCAGAAAGAAACCGGTATGCCCAGACCGTCTTAGACGGAAAGTGTTCATGTCCGGACCATTCCAGACAGAAAAACCTTTTTTCCAGACTTTCGTGCTTTCATGTTCAGACTTATGTGCCTTCCCAATACTTTTATGCGTTTATGTCCAAATTTCGTTGTGCGTTCACCAGACTCGTGAATTCATTTTTTCTCAGCTTTTTCCATTCGGCCCCCAGTACGTTATGCGCCCCTTTACAGAGCACGTGCCATTACATAGTAAATCATTTTGTAAAAATATAGCGCGTGCGTCTGGAGGGTGCAAATAATATGTACCCATTATGCTGGGGGGATAAACGGAAAAAATCTTGTTGTTATCAACTTCAGCTACTTTTCATTAGACAAGTAGTAAAAGTTTTAAACACAACGCAAAAGATTCAGTGCTATTCTTGCCGATTTCAACATTCTGCTATTTACCATAAACTCACTTGAGTTTTTAGTAAATAGCAGAGTGTTGAGAGCGGAAAGAATTACACTCAGTCTTTTGCGTTATGTTTAAAACTTTTACTTCTTGTGTAATAAAAAGTAGCTGAAGTTGAAAAAAAACAAGATTTATTCAAGAAAAAAAACAGGCGCTTTTTTGCTATTGAATCTCTGAACAGCGGCAATTGAATCCTCTTGTTGTTGCGGAGCGTTTTTTCTTACAATTTCCATATTTTCGACAATTTTTCTGCAATCATTTCTTCAAACTCTGAACTCAAATTAGTATTGATAATCTAATTACGGTTCCTTAAAATAGACTTTTGAAAAATAAAGTTCAGTTTATGACAATAGCGCCAATTTTTAGCTTCAATATAAACATTCTGGCTAAAGATAATGGTGGTTTAAGGTCGGCAAATTATCATAAGAATAGAGGCTCGCTAATCATATGAACGGCTGGATCTTTTTTGTTTGTGCCTTCTCACAGATTAGTGGGTGTACATTATTTTCGACCCCTAGACGCACGTCCCAAATTTTATACATAAGCATTTACTAAGTAATGGCAAGTGCTCTGTATAGGGGGCGCTTAAGGTACTGGGGCACAAAAAAAAGACGCAAAAACGAATTCACGAGTCTGGTGAATGCACGATGAAATTGAAATTTTTGACATGAACGCGTGAAAGTCGGGGGAAGGCACTAAAGTCCAGACATGAACGCACGAAAGTCTGGACAAAAGCTTTTTTCCGTCTCAGATGGACCTGACATGAACACTTTCCGTCTAAGACTGTCTAGGCATTTCGTTTTCCGTCTGGTACCGCAACCTGGGTGAGGTTTCTAGAGTACCTTAGGGACCTCACAAATTCTAATTTCCTTACTGCATTTTGAATTTTATAGAAACAGAAATGTTTTTGTTCTTCATTGTTATGAATGAGTTCTTTAGTTCGTGAGTTAGACGGGATCTAAGCAGTTGTAACTAGTGTGAAGATTATACAAGTAGGGGTTTTGAAACCTAAACACCTACATGAAGGCCTAGTTTGCTAAACATTATCTAACTCGTCTTAAATTCTTGAAGCTGGGCGTATCTATTTACCCACTATCTTGATCTTTCTTGTTCTTTGAAGTGTAACCCCCAGGTTGAAGTCCAGACCCAAATTGATTTACGATCAGACGAACTCGAACCCACACACTTGTTTTCCGAGACGAAAATTACAGAGTCTGGACCATATTCGAGCACAAAACAGTCTGAACCCTGGTCTGATTGAGGTAAGATCAGAGTTCAATTCAGTCTCGGAGGTCTGGTCAGAGGTCACTTCGGTCTGAAAGGTCTGATGATAAGTCAATTCGGTCTGAAAAATCTGATCAGAGGCGGATTCGAGCGCACTTGAGTTTAATCATAGGCCATATCGATCGCACTTGAGTCTTATCAGAGGTCATGTAGAGAGCGAGCACTTGAGTCTGAGCAGTTTTTTGCATTTTTCTAATGAGTAGATGATAATGGCTCTGCCTTGAGCCAAAAAAACTGTTCTCTCCAGAGACTCGTCTGGAGTCCCATGCCTCTGATCAGAACGATCAGTAGAAAAAGGTCTAGCCGCTAACAAGTGGTTGTTCTCTTTATAAAAAGTAATGGGGGCTGTAGAGTCAGACATTTCTTATAAATAATCCTCAAACTTCATCTGTTGTGCCAGTAAATTTAAGCAAATGCAAAGTGCATATTATATATATACATATATATATATATATATATATATATATATATATATATATGTATATATAATAATAATAAATATATATATATATATATATATATAATTATTATTATTATATATACATATATATATATATATGTATATATATAATATGCACTTTGCAATTGCTTAAACTTACCGGCACAACAGATGAAGTTTGACGATTAGTTATAAGAAATGTCTGACTCTACAGCCCCCATTACTTTTTATAAAGAGAGCAACCACTTGTTAGCGGCTACACCTTTTTCTACTGATCGTTCTGATCAGAGGCATGGGACTCCAGACGAGTCTCTGGAGAGAACAGTTTTTTTGGCTCAAGGCAGAGCCATTATCATTTATATTTATATATTTATATATATATATATATATATATATATATATATATATACACATATATATATGTATATGTATATATATATATATGTTTATATATATATATATATATATATATATATATATAGTTATATATATATATATATATATATATATATATATATATATATATATATATATATATAGCTCAATTGCATATATTATAAATATTTATGGTTTAGTTCGTGTTCAAGTATAGTGTCCGATCAGAGGTCACGTCGGGCTGGAAAGTCTGATCAGAGGTCAGATCACAAGGAACGGTCTGATCATTGTCTGTTTTTAGTCTGCAGAATGGGCTGAATTTGAGTCTGATCATAAGCGCACTATAGTCTGGACCGTAGTCTAAGTATTGTCTGGTCAGAAGTCATCTTGGTCTGGAAAGTCTGATCAGACGTCATTTCGGTCTGGATAGTCTAATCATAGCTCAATTTGGGTATGGACATCATGCTGGGTCTCTCTCTAGCCGAGTATACGTTAAAAAAGTAGAGGTTCTTATCTTATGCACAATTCACATTGTATTGTTCTCTTTCAAGCCACTAACAGTGACTAAATTGATGAACCGTTAGGATGCTAAGAATTTTTTATTAGGTTTTTCCCAATTGATACTCTAATTGATGTCTCAACGGAGAAAGAAAATATTTCGATCGACAAACGATTTAATTTATTGACAATCTTGTTTTGGTTAAAACGGCTCCGTAAGTTCCGAGTTAAACTTCCCAAGTTGACCCCTAATCTTATATTGTTTTACCCTACTGAAATGAACCCTCTAATCTGACAGTTTTTGCGGGTAATTTTTGTGGGTACATAATCATTTCCCTCTCTACCTCCTAAATTTTGAACAGTTTTACTCCTAAATCGAATTGTCCCCCTTACATCTTCTTGAGGGGAAATTTTGGGCTATTTTGGACTTCTAACACGGGTTCCCTTACAAAAATTTCCTGATACCGTTCCCTGCTTGTCGGTGAGAATGTGGGTTGTTAACAGCAATTATTTTCACCGCATTTCACCAAAATTGTCCCTTATCTAGAGTTCGATGAATGATCAATAGTGATAAATGAAGAATGCCGCGCTTAGTCACTGTCAAGTGGCTAGTTCCGATGTTTTTCACTTAAATTTACTGAATGCGTCAAAGTTTAATTTTTGTCTCAGGAGAATAAGTTAATTCCTCAATTTAATTTCCTTAAAATCAATCTTAAAAATAGCAAACCTATTATAAAGCTCGAGGAGTTAAGCAATTTTGAGGCAAGGAAATAGGAGAGCATTGACTAGAGTTTTTTGGGTTCAAAAATTGTCAGGATTAGGAGAAAAGTTGGTTGGCTTGCTTGGTTGGGTTGACGCGTAGGTGACTTGTAATAATAAAAGGGGGGTTTTTTGTGAGCAAAATGAATTAAATAGGAAATTAATGGAATGTGTCAATCTGACTATTTGAGACTGAAAACTGCTCTAGTTTGACACATTTCCATCAGCCAATTTGCATAATCACGTCTGCAACCAATTCTCAATTCGCTAGCTGAGAGGTCGACTTTACGATCATAAGAACCAATTAGTCGAGGTGTGTGTAATTATCCTGTGCAAATTACATGATAGAAGATTGTAGAAATTCAAGTAATTCTGGAGAACAAAATTGTATTTATCATCGCAAGTATTTAATAAGAGAGCTGGCTGATCATTCAAAATAAAATTTTTGTTTCAGCTTACAGAATAAAAACTTCAACCTAAAAGGTCGTAAAACTGGTTTCGGAAAACACGCCACGGAAAAAAATTACTTATTTTTAGATAAGAAAAAAACCACCACAGCAATAAACGCCAACTTGATTTTTACTTACGAGCTGAGCATTTCGTACGTTTGGCCATGCCTCGCGAGCCATAAACATGCCTTACCGGCCCGTGGGACTTGATATGAACCTATCACAACCGAACAAATTATCACGACCAAAATTTAAAAGGGCGTTTATTTCCGTGGGAATTTATTTCCTATCTAGAATTATGTGTGTGTGTGTGTGTGTGTGTGTGTGTGGGGGGGGGGGGATTCCGTTGAAATTGTTTCCTAGTAGGCGTTGTCCTAGTAGGTTTTAGCACTATGTTGGCGGTTCCTAGGAAAGATTTGCGGCAGTTAGAGCAATTTTGTAAAATTTTATTATCTCTTAATTTTCAAATAATTTTTTTTTCGATTTTGAATCGAAAGCTTCAGAGAGATCTGAGAAAAGAATAACCCCAAGTTCGCTTTCATCTGTCAACTTTTGGAAAAACTCTCCATTTTGTGTATTAGGTATCTATGGCTGAATCGAACTTCTTCGACCAATTTGTTTTGTTTTAAAAGCTTGCTTGCCTCGTAGATTGTCTAATAATTATAAGCAAATTTAAGTTTGCTCTACGTGTTTTTTTATTTTAAGTTCGCAAAGTGAAAATCTGTGATATTATAAAGCTGTTCAGTATGATATCTGATTTAATTATGATATTGATTTCAACTTTCAGTTAGAACACAATGATATCTTAAATCGGAAAATTGAAAATTCAAACTTTACTCGGAAACTCTTTATTATGAGATCGAAAAGGCTACAACTCCCTTGGTTTGAAGGCATTCAACTTACGCAAATTTGATTGTGCATACGTTCTAGAGAATATTTATTATTTTTGTAAGTCTTTGAGGAATGTTAAATCGTGTAAAGAGGAAACATCTTTTGGCTTTGTTTAATTTGATGGTTTTATTTGCATTAGAAGGTTTAATCGCAAAAGTACTTTTTACAAACAAACACTAAACGTAAGAATACAGATACCAGGTATCAAAAATATTTCGCTTAGCAAAATTGGAAGTTCTATGATGTTTTAAAATTTCATCACAAAACAGAGACTTATTCAACTCATACAGAACTGTGTCTTTATTCTTTTGGATTCAATTTTTTTGCTTTATAATGGGCTGTAATCAACTGCAATTAAAACGATTGATTAATGTTTATTTTAAAGATTTGAGTCGTGATGTCTATAAAGTAGTCAAAGTAATGCAATGTTTTTTATATGAGGGTCTTTCACGCAAGAATTTTGCCTATTCTGAACTGGTAGCAAAAAAAGTTAGTTCCAATAAGGCAAAACGATTACTTTTGATTTGTGTAATTTACTAAACAGATATAATTTACATTTATTATCAGATATAAATTTAAACAGGTTCCAATTGATGCGAATGATATTTAATCGTTAAAATTGTGATGATAGCACGCATAAATTAGTGGCTACTCTATCACCACTAAATCAAAACGTTTCTTAATCCGAAATACACTTAGACTAAAGCTAGACTCAAAGACATTATTGTTCCGACCCTCTTGAGGGGGGAGGAACTATATACTCAACTGGGTTTTTTTTTGTTCCGTGAATTTTCGCCGCTCGATATATTCATCGTAGAGAGTTGAGACTGGTATCATTAGAAAGCTCGTCCAGCGTAGAATATGGAATTAAAAAGATTTTTTTAATTTTCGTTTTCTACAGGGAGTTATCGAGGCTTAAACTTCTGAGAAAAGAAGAGTGAATTCACGTTGTTTTTATTCACATTTTCCGGAATTTTTGCATAAATTTTCGTCAATTTTGCTAAAATTTGATATAATTTTTAAGAATAGTGTCGTTGATTTTATTTTTGAAGACGAACAAGCATTTTAAATTGTTTTGATTTAATTTTTTGGTCAAAAAATCTGGATAAACATTTCAAAATTTAGCCTTTTTCATCAACAACATCACGAAATAAGCTACTTTAGTCCACTTTGATTAAATTTGCCTACAGTACAACCCCAAACAACACTCATACAATCTTTGTAGACTCAGAGGGGGGCTATTTCTACTTCAGAGTCCGCAGAGAGTGCCTTGTAGTTAAAACTTTGCCGTTTTTTGCTAACTTTACTCGTTGATTATCAAAAATGCAAAATTTATTTTGAGTTTCAACTCAGAAATTATCTATATCTACAACATTCGAAAAATCAATTGTTCTTAACGGACAATAAGTATTAACAGGGGTAGTTTTGTGTCATTCTTGGACTGTTACAATCCAAAAAAAATCGGGTTGTAATCAGTCGGTCTTTTTTTTAAAAAAAAGACTTTTTTTTAATAATAAAGAACAGAACATATCAAATCAAAGCTCAGGAGTGATAGGTCCAACCAATTCGCTTGCTAAACAGCTCCAGGCTAATGCATTTAATTTTTTAATTGAAAGTTTATGGTCGTTTCTTTTTTAAAAATAATTGACTTTTCAATAAATAATGGCTTAATTAACTTTTCCTCTATTTTTTTCTCAATTTGTTCAACTTCCAGCTTAGTGTCAGCAAAAAAAGACTGCTTCTTCTTTCTACTGAGTTAACATTTATTCTCGGTTGCAGTTTTAAGCCTGAAATTATTGTTTTCTGGCTTTGATACTACAAGATTTTAGATTTTTGTTTGTTTTGATATTTGCCAGTTTTTCACGTTTTCTAATTTTGTCACATTATCACATTATTGACAGTTCTCATGTCACCTTATTAGCATTCAAATTAAAGCACAATTGAACATATTAAAATCCTGAAAGATATAAATCATCAATTTAATGGCCTCGACGCCTCTTTCTTGAAGAAATCAATTGAATTTTTTAATTTTGTCTTAACTGTCATTTATACTTTGTCGTTTCGGTCGTATGAAATTTCCTGTATAGTGATAGCTTTCATTGGCTTTTCATGGAAGAATAGAACAACCGATATTCTGATTTTAGCAGATAGCTGATGGCTTTTATGACTTTCAAACCCATCGTTTTCCAAAATTAAAAAAAATCTTTTTTAACTTCGCAATTTTGTTCTTTTTATGTTTCTTTTTGTTACCTAATCTCGTTAGTTGATTACAGGTCAAATATGACATTATTGGTGTCAAGGGAATAAAAGGGATTGGTGTCCCAATATCTTTTTTCAAAAGATTTTATTATGACCTTACTGGCTTCGACACCGCTTTTTCACAAAAAAAATTAAATTAATTTGATTTTTGTCATATTTGACGTTCTTTTTGTAGATGCAAGAAATATTCTGGATAATTACAGGTCTTGAGGGTTTCTTTTTCATGAAGAAACGACGATATTTAAATAGCTCTTTTTGTAATTAATGCCTTTCATGACATTGAATGTAATTTTGTTTCGAAAAAAAAATTAAAAGTATTACATACTTTAGCACTTCGCTTTTTTGTCTACTTGTTACCTAGTCCTACTAATGAATGACCACTACTACATTATAGCTGTTTGAAGAAGGCGCAATCAAATATATTTTGAGTGCCAAAATTTGTCTTGACGGTTTTGACGGCGTTTTCTGGCAAGTTTCAATTGAAATTTTGTTTGTTCTTTGTTGTTCTTTTTAGCCGCTCTAAAAAATGAATAAGGTCAGGTCCTAATGCCCTTCTATAGAAGCAGTGGTAATCGCAAATTTTTAGTAATATTAATTTATTCCTAATGGTATTTATTACTTTGAAGTTAATTGTTTCAAAAAAATAAGTTAATTTTTTTTACTTTTCTGTTTTTGTTCTTTTTTGTATAATTGTTACCAAACCTTTTTATGGACTGGTCGCCTATGTTTTCTGGTGATTTATAAGTTATTTTTGTTTAGTTTCAGGTTTATCTGACGGTATGTTGACTTTGTTATTAAATTTAGTTTTTAAGAGGGACATCAATTTTTTGATGTAATTAATGTTTGTTGTTGTTGTTGTTTGATTTTGCTGTTCGTTTTGACTCGCTTTCTTAATATTGACATATTACAGCAGTCTAATGCATCAATTTTTACTCCACTGAGTTATTTGTTTTGGAGGTTATCTTATCGTTCATACAGAATTTTTTGAAAAAGACTTGGGCTTTTTTGGGATTCGCAAAAAATAATTTTTGGGTTTTTCTATCTGTTCCTCATTTGGTAGACAATTATGCCAAAATTGTGGATGGGCGGGGTCGGAACCTTATGTGCCATTGCACATTACCGAGCCGCCTTGTTCATGTTAAAATTATGATAGATTGTTCACTTCAGATAAGTCGAATATTCGCCTGTTAAGTTAAGAGTTACCGTAAAAGCCTACGGCAATTTTGTTTTCAAGAAAATGGCTATATACACATTGCCTAACAGATACCACGTTGGTTTTTTTCTTTTTCCTTTTGAAAAAATTGTATCTGTTAAATAAGCAATGTTTCTAAACTATAAACAACAAACAAAATGACAATCCCGCTATAAACGTGAATTTTGATTTGGCTTTTCTTTAGCTAAAATTGTTGATTGAAAATTGATCAAAAAGGGAAAATTGAACGCAGAAATAAATAATTTTTGTTGTAATTTTTGTAATAATCTTTTTCCTGCAAAAAGGTAAAACATATTTAAATACCATGCAAACATTTTCAAAATAAAAAAAGATCAATTCAGCACTTTATCCACTCCGTAAGACTGAATGAAAATTTCATGCAAAATACCGATTGATGTTACCATCATTTTAATTTTTAATAATTTTAAAAAAAAGCAAAAATTTTTGTGTGCAAAACGCATTCAATTCTGTCATCAACTATATCTATGACTCTGCTGGAATGTGGCCAGCTGCCAATAATCAATTCATTTAGTCTTGGTAGCAGTCTTTTGATCTTTTTTTATCTGTGCACGTGCTGTTAGCTTACTTAAAATAAATTACTGATTACAACAAATTAAATTATTGATTTTGAATGTGTTTTTATGTTGGGAGGGTCTTCTGATTTTGGGTTATGCTGAGCCTTTGTTTAGACAAATTGTCTGCAACGCACAGAACAATTTCGTCCCAAAACCAAAAACGGCCTCCAAAGATTTTAGTTAATCGTTATGATAAACAGTCAAATGTCAGTTCTTTAGGTGGCAATTGATGTTCGGATATGGTTTGTAATTTTTGAACAAAAATTTTGATTGAAAAAGCCCTGCAAGCTTCAATCGAAAAAATGGCTTTGATTGTTAATAGCACAAGCAAAATTTCTGAAAAAAACTGATTCTTTAAAATCGATCAAGGAGGCAAGTTTGCAGATAGCAGAAAAACGGTACTATGGAGTGAACGCTTCTACAATCAGCGGTTGAGTTTTGATTCTCTGAAAATTCTCCTTGACGCCCGATTAGCGTAATTGTCAGTTCAATAGAATTTCAATGGAAGTGTCATTTAGAACTACAACGAAAATGGTACACAATTAAAAGTTATCAGCAAAAAAAACTCAAAGTATCAGCGAATTAGGTCTTTTATTTACCACTTCAACACTTCCTAGAAATTTATCTTAATCAATCTTAAAAAGATAGACAATTTTTTTGATGATTTGAGTCAAGTTGTATATGAAGAAGCCAAAATAATGCAATGTTTTGTATGAGGGCTTTTCACGCAAGAATTTTGCCTTTTCTGAAATTGTAGAAAAAGTGTTTGAGAAGCCTCAAAGACGTTAGCTCCAACATGGCAAAACGATTCCTTTTGATTTGTGTAATTTACTAAACAAGTATAATTTACCTTTGTTGTCAGATATAAATTTAAACAGTTTTAACGATGCCTGATATTTATATGTTAAAATTGTGATGATATCACGCTATCACCACTAAATCCAAACGCTTCAGAATCCCAAATACACTTTGACTAGAACTAGACTCAAAGCCATTATTTATGTTAAAATTATGATAGAGTGGTCTCTTCAGATAATTCGAAGATTTGCCTGTTGAAGTTAATTGTTACCAAAAAAGCCATTGAAAATTTAGTTTTTAAAAAATGGCAACATTTTTAGCGAACAATGCCTAACAGATACCAAGTTGGTTTATTTCTTCCTCGTTTTGAATAAATTGTATCTGTTATATAAGGAATATTTCAAAACTATTAACAACAAACAAAACAACAATCCCGCTGTAATTTTGAGTTTTGATTTGTCTTTTCCCTAGCTAAAATTGTTGACTGAAAATTGATCAAAAAGGGTAAAACTGAGAGCAATGAAATTTTTTGTCATCTTTTTCCCGCAAAGAGGTGAAAAACATATTTTGACACCATGCAAACATTTTCACAATAAAAAGAGATCAAATCAGCATTTCATCCACTCCGTAAGATTGAATGAAAATTCCATGTAACAGCGATTGATGTTACCACAATCGAAACGGTTTTATGCACTTGTTATCAAGCTTTTCCTAATGACATAATAAAAAAAGAGAGAAAATATGCGAAAAGAGAGAAAATTTGTGAAATTTTGTGTGCAAAACGCATTTAATTCTGTCATCAACACTATATCTATGACTCTGCTGGAATGTGGCCAGCTGCCAATCATCAATTCATTTAGTTTTCTAGGCTCGCTTTTGATCTTTTTTCCTCTGCACGTTCTGTTAACTTACTTAAGATAAATTACTGATTTCAGCAAATTAATATATTGATGTTGAATGTATTTTTTATTTTGGAGGGTCTTCTGATTTTGGGTTATGCCGAGCCTTTGTTTAGACACATTGTTTGGAGCGCACAAAGCAATTTTGTCCCAAAACCAAAAAGGGCCTCCGAAGATTTCAGTTAATCGTTATGATAAACAATCAAATGTCAGTTTTTTAAGGTGGCGATTGATGTTTGGATATGGTTTGTAATTTTTGAATAGAGACTTTGATTGAAAAAGCACTGCAAGCATCAATCGAAAAAATGGCTTTGATTGTTAATAGCACAAGCATAATGTCTGAAAAAATTGTTTCTTTGAAATCGAGCAAGGAGGCAAGTTAGCATATAGCATATAAACATTATTATTGAGTGATCGCTTCTACAATCAGCTTCTGATTTTTGATTCCCTGAAAATGTTTTGTAACGATCAATTAGCATTAATGTTTAATTTAACAGATTTACAATGGAAGTCTCTTCTACAACTAAAACGACAATGATACATACAAATAACAGTTATTAGCGAAACAACCCGAAATATTAGCGAAATAGGTTTTTTATTCACCACAAAAAACTTCCTGAAAATTTTTTTTAATTACTGCAAATAAAATTTTTAAGATTAAGTAGAAATCAATTGAAAACCAGGAGGGTTAGCTTTTTATAGAACTTTGCCAGAAAATTTAGAATTCTTTTAAAAGCTTCAATACCAAGAGTGTCAGTTTTCTCTACTTTAATCTATTTTTACTTCAATCCATTTTCGTTTGCAATCTCATTTTTTTCAATTTATTCCTGGTATGAATATATGCTGATTTTGGATGACTTTTTCGCTTAGTTTTTCGGTGAGCTTATTCATTTATTATGTTTTTTGATAAATTATTTTGTTACAAATTTCCCCCGACGAAAATCCTATTTCTCCGCAATACTAGAAAACTGTTATACTGGAAAAAAATTTTCGGAAACATTTTTTCGTCCAAGCTAACCATTTAGTAAATTTTATGATTTGCGAAGTCGAGCGACTAAACTATATCCCTACTCTTCACAATTCATATAGCGCCTTCAACAAAAGAAAATAGTTACGCAAGACGAAAAAAAACTTATGTTATGGAAAAGGCTTATCACAAGTATCTACTGAAAAACGTAACGCAATTCTACAACTTTGTATATGTAATTAGACTAAAACTTTGCCCAATTTTTTAAATAATTTCTTGAGGATAAATTGGTGGACTTAGTTTTTCTTCTGAACAATGATCTGTGTAATCGCAAAAACACTAATTATCCTCTTAATCCGCATATTTTATTGAGATAGAATTTTCTGACATCAATCTCCAATTAGGCTTTCTTTCATTTTGGTCTAGCTGACACTATCTTAGTTATTTTGAAAAAGTTACCCATAGTGTGGAAGCTAGTGACTTATGGCGTGGAAATTTGTGACTAAAGACTATCCCAAATTTTCACACTAGCCCCGAAAACCCTACGTGAAATGTGAGTTCACATGCTCCATTTTTTTAAACAAATTCCCGACCAAATCGAGTATGTATACCTAATTTTTCGGACAAATTCCACGTAAAAAATTAGTCTTTTTAAAATTTAACAATTATCTGAAATGTATGTCTCAATAAACACGAAAAGGAGATTATAAAGAGCAGAATGCGTAGCTGACACACTATGAATAATGACGTCAAATTTTTGCTTTCAAAAATATACTTGAGTTGCTTTTCTGAAATATATCCATAATTGCTTTTGCTGAGATTAGGAGGAGTTCAGAAAATATAGACTTTTGGTTCCATCCTCATTCTATTGTTTACATTTGTCTATTTGTCTGATGACGTCACCATACAGTCCCGTTTGCACGCTTTTATCCAGGATTACAAGTGTCTTCTTTTCCCCTGAACGATTTGTTTAATTCTGACCACAAGCATTGGCAAAATCATATTACCGTAAAGAATAATATAAATTAAAAACATATATATATATATATATATATATATATATATATATATATATATATATATATATATATCCCAGGACTGATGGAGCCTGAAGATTGTAACGCAACTTTACAACAATAAAAGTTTCACTTTTTTGCAAAAAGTAAGCGCAAAAGTTAACCTAAATTGTTTATTCTAAAATCTTAACTGATATAAAGTCTTGAGTTGTCATGCAGAAAGAACCAATCAGGCGTCCTTATAAACAAGGACAACAAACCGTTAATTTGCATTGCCGTCTTGTCTGAGTTTGTGGGCTTTTTTTCACTTGCAGTCAGACCAAGCGAACTAATTTAGTATTGGTTAGAGGAATTAGTTATAATTTATTGTGATGCTTTTCATCTGTGGGGATACAATTAGCCACAGGCAGGAGACGATAAAAATTAGATAAGCAGTGCAGACAGATAAATGAAGTCGTTGGGTGCTCGCTAATTGAGCAATTTGATGACGTCGATATAATTTATACATGCTCTTGGCCAAATTATTCAGGAACACAAATCTTGTCTGCATGCAAGTTCATGCTAATAACGATAAAATTTGGAAACCATGTCAAGAAAACACATGAGAAAAAAGTTCAAGTAAATATACACGAAAAATGCATTAACTTTCCTAAAAACGTTCATGATGCTTTGACTTACCGTAATGAACCCTTTCTTACCTCAACTTTGCCAAAAAAAGTAAACAAAAAATCAATAGGGCTTTTCTGTATTTACCCCAAAATGTTAGAAATCGACTTCGAAACAAAACTCTATAGCTTAAATTAATTGTAACGTTTAACTTGTCAGGCGCAGTTGACCCTAGTCGATGCGAAAAGTTTATCTTGCAAGATCTTGCAAGATTTTTGCAAACAAAAGTTTATCTTGTAATTTCTTGCAAGAAAAAGTTTATCTTGCAAGATCTTGTAAGAAAAAGTTTATCTTGCAAGATTCTTGCAAATAGACAAACCACGTTTAAAAAACTGAATTACAAAAGTTTGAGCCAAAACAAAAGCCATATAAATATACAGTGACAGAGTTGGCATCTAAGGCAAGTGAATTATCTCAATTAGGTAAGCATTTTTGAGACTAATCCTGGCAAGAGGGTTTGGTTATCTTGTAGGATTTTGGCCGCTTTTTGCAGAAAAATGATTGTCTTTCATTTTCTGTTTCCAAAATCCAAATGTTTTTTCTATTAACAATTTTCTGAAGTTTTTTTCGTCTGCTTCCTTTTGTCGACGCCACAATATGTGTACAGTCATATATATTAGAAATTGCTAAACCATAACATAGATTTTGGCTGAATAATGACTGTATGGCATGACTGTAAAGCATTTTTTATGATTGTAAAGCATTTTTTTGATAGTCCTTTTCCTGAGTGTCCCTGATTTTGCCGTTTAAAGTTAAAAATTGACCAGAAAGGAAAAAAATCTTGTTGTGTTTCCAGTTGCTCGAATTTCTCGGACGGTGTACCTTTTGGAAATTTATCCAAATCGTATAAATCTTAGTTCGAATCATCTCAAAACTTAGAAAAATACCACTGTAAGGTACTTTTTTAGTACTAAAGGCATTAGATATTGTTTTCTGTTGCTTATCTTTAACTTTTTTCATTTTAATCAGAAAAATATTTTAAATTCTATTGAAGTTGATGTTTAATGGATTCCATGATTCACTTTGGTGCTTTTCCTAGTTTTCATGTTCTTTGAGACGTTTCAGGCGTCATTTCGTTCGATTTGTCATAGCTGGTCACAGACACACGTTGGTGGACGTTGGTTATAATTGATCGCACACAATTTGCACGTGTTCCACTTATTGATTTGAGTTTGTAGAAGACATAAAACGTGCAATTGAGACCAAATTAGAAATTTGAATTGTGATTTTTTCAACCTAAATTTGGAACAAAGTGGAATGCAGAAAACACGAAAAAAACAATGAAAACGAATAAAATAAGTGGCAACAGATCAGGTGATAAAAAGCGGACACGTTAAATGGTGAATGCTTCACACTTTAAATGGTGAATCACGATGAGGAGCAGTCTTCTTATGCCTCAAAGTAGAAAGCTCTGTTTGCAGGTGGTTTAGCGTTTTTTGACAAAAGTCTTTTTACTGTGCTCCAGAGTTTAGAGCAGTTGCCGCTGTGAGTGAGTGTTTGTACAAACTTAATCCATTTTTTGCCCTTTTGACTTTAGTTGCTTTATTTTGGAGTCCCCTGGATGTTTTTTTTAAATTTATTCTCTTTTTGAGAAAGCTTTACTGTTTCGCTGGGAAAATCGGCATCCACTGTTTTAATTGTTCCTTGAGGAATGTGCCTGCCAGCCGCTGCATTGATGGCTTTCCTGAAGGTATTTTCTTGACTTTTTTGTTTCTTCAGCTTTAGTTTCCATCTCTTCCTCATTTGGTAGTCCATTAAGTCAAACATGCAGATGAGCGCTTTTACACTTTTGCGTTCTTTATATCTGACACAAACTTTTAAATTTTTTAATACAATTTTTTGATTAACAATTAATTAGCTGGTAGCTGAAGTATCTTGCTGACTGGACAAAGGTGATTAGGAATTGAACCCCAAAATGTGTGAACAATTAACAGCTTTTTTATACAAAGATCTCGAAACGAGAGATTAATTGAAAAGGAACAAATTAGACAATGTACGATTAATTTACTACAAAAGAAGAAATTCCAATTGCATAACTCGCATCTACTGAGACTAACTGTTGCTTGTGGTTCTTGAAATCATTACAATGGTTTTGAAACATCAGCTTGGGAAAAATAGTTAATTGTCAATTCAAGATTTATTTACCAGAAAATTACATCAAAAATCAAAATTATTTGGACCCGACTTGTTTTGATTGTAATTTTCTGGCTGCTTGTCCATCAGATAATACATCAGCGTGCGATATGCAATCCACTTTGCCATCTTTGTTATGTTTACATTTTTCAACTGTGCCAAAAACTCACCAATTCACTAGTCCATAAGACCAAATTTTCTGTATCTCAGATTCGGTATATTTGGTTTCCTAGATTCGGTATGTTATGAACGCACGAATCCCTACCACAGGTTATTATGAGAAAATTACTAATGCACAATTTTTCATCATCATATCAAAACTCACTGAGTTTTCTTTAATGAACTGATCAACAAGTCTGTTAATCTTTCAACTTGGGAAAAATCTTATTTGTTCATTTGTTTCATAAATTCGCTAAAGAAGAAAATGAATCCCAATTTTCGCTTCTTTTCCAAATAAGTTGTCTCCAAAGAAAAGAATTGAAACTGTGATTAGAAAGTTGTCATAACTTTTTACTACATGATAAACAAAAACAAAAAATGTGATCCAGAACATATATCAACTTCCCATAGTGTGTTCTTTTCAAGCTTCACGATTGATTCGCTGGGCTCATTAATTTTCTTGATGCCACTTTTTGTAACCTGGTCAAAGATTGAGGAACAAAGCATTGAAGAAATTCAATTACGCATTTCCCATGCATGTGGTAGCCATGTTAGCAGTTCGTCTCCTCTGATGTACAACGAAACATAATCTTTCTATGAGTAGCTTCGAGCCTGCCGTGCCAAGAACCTTTTCGCTGTCACCTCTTTTCTTGAAAATGCTCCCGCAACGTCATCGGAGTCTTTTTTTCTTCTGCAGTGCCACAATGCACAATCGCCCATAAAGTTTTTTGTTTTGAAAACCAGTGTTATTGCAATTAGATGAAGTCTAAGGTGACACCAGACATTGTTTGGTATATTTTACAAATATCTGCTGTCCGGGTCAAATGTCCTCCCTAAAGTCTTCCCTGTTTGTTGTTAGAGTGGGGGATAAATTGTCTATGAGGGGTAAATTGACGTAATAGTGAGGGGGTAATTTGGTCTGGTGGTTGGGAGTGGCAAAATGACGTAAGAGTGGGGCTGCAATGGGACGTCTTTTGAGGAATTACTCACCGTGACCAAAATTGCGATGTAAGAGTGAGCTGCTATGATTTGCAAAGGGAGGCTTTTTGAAGAATCAACCTCTGATCATAATTGCGATGTAAGAGTGGGCTGCAATGGGACGACCTTCGAGGAATTATCCCCGACCTAAGAATTGGGCTTATAAGGGGGGTAGAGTGATGTAAGAGTGAGGGGCAATCTGTTGAAAATGGGTATTTCAAACAAAATTTTTTCTTATAAATTGACCGTCAGTAATTGGACAAGCATTGATGGTCTGCCAACTTGTTGAGAGGGGGTAAAATTGTTTAAAAGGGGGGCAACTAAGGGGGATAATGATGTAAGAACGGAGCTGCATTGGAGGGATTTTTTGGAAAATTGCAGCTCAAAACTCTTACATCCTTCTTGGATGCAATGACCTGCCAAGGGCGTTATAGATTAACCCCCCACCTCTTTCATTTTTTAGGTCTCTCAAGGGGGTAAAATGATGTAAGAGTTTGGGGGTAATGGAGAAATCACCCCAGTCTCTGACATCATTTTGTGTGGAGTTAATTTATCTTTTACAACCTCACTCTTTCGTTTTATTACCCCCTTGGCAGCCCAATGCTGCCCAAAAAGATGTAAGACTTTTGAGCAGCATTTTCCTAAAAAATTCTCCCAATGCAACCCCACTCTTACATTTCTATTGGCGGAAAAATTTGACCAGGGTGATCTCCCTCTTTTTGAACTTTCTTGCAAATTATGTGCTCCTAATTGGAAACTTTTGTGCTTTTCGTCTGTAGATCGGTATATTCATTGTCTACTCCCGAATATCACGTTTGAGAGCGCAACATAGTTTCAAAGCAAAATCACCTGGGCATCAGAAATCAGTTTTTTCAAACATCGTTCCCAGAATTACCTATAATTTGACCAATTTTGGGTTGCTATATAGCATATTTCTATGGCACGTCCACTCGGATGTTATTAAGCTCTTTTATGCCCAACGGGTCAAAATTTTTAACGCCAGAAAATATGCCAAAATTTGTTTTTTTTTTAACTAAAAAATTGTTTAGAAAACTTGCAAGACCATGCAATTACATTCAAATGGAAGTGATTTTATATCAATTAACTTGCAGTTACTTATTTTTATTGAGCCAAAACATTTGAATAGAGTATTTATCTTCTCAATGAAATGAAATAAATCCAAATTGTGACATTTAGGTCAATTTCTGCCGCTCATGACTTTTTTGTTTTGCCAGTTGAAGAAGCGTTATGAGTAAGTAGCAATTTTTCGAGGGCTTGCTTTATAATGAAATAGTTGATTTCTATTCTAAGATTCAAGGGGTTAGTTTTACGAAAAAAATGGCGATATACTGTCGACTATTCCTTAAGTTGTGACATATTAACAGCCAGCAATCAATTTTTCACGCAGCTCTTGTATGGTACAAATTAGGGCTTGAAGATGGGGGGACAAATGAAAATTATTTTTAATTACATTAAAAGCAGTTATTCCTCTCTGTCCGTTCAGTTGACATCAGTACCAAACTGCCTTTTTTAATCAGGCGCTTGGTCTATATATGCCTAAAATTTATTTTAATTTAAAGCGCAGTATGGATATATAGTTTTTTGCTTTAAGAGCACGGTTTTTTGGGGATTTGAACTTTAGACGCCCTCCCCCACCGCTTTCCGACTAGTCACCAAGAATACTGTCTGTGAAACCACGGACGACTAATTTTGAGTTCATTTTACAGCACATCGTTTCAATTGAAGCAATTAATTCACCAAAAGTCACTCTACTTCAATTGCTTTTTGTTTATGGCAACGATTCGTAGAATTATTTATTAAAAATTGACATCACAATTGGGTGGAACCATGCATGGAACGCAGTAGATATAAGCACAACTAAGTGATTAATTCTATTAAAAAGATAATTCCAAACACGCAATCACTTTAGAAGGAAAAATTTAACCAACGCTTCAGATTAGAAATAGCCATTAATTTCAGACCAAATAAATTTAAAAGTTTAATCAATTTTTTACTCTTGAACTAATTGCTCTTTTTGTTCCGACCAACTTTAGTGAGGAAGGAACTATATACTAAACCGGGGTTTTCTGTTCAGTCAATTTTCACCGATCAATGTATTCGTCGTACTGGATTGTGAGTGGTATCATTAGAAAGCTTGTCAAGCACAGTATTTCAAATTCAAAAGGAACTTTTTGAATTTCTCTTTTCCCAAGGAGTTAGGGAGATTTAAAGATTTGTGAACGTTAGCCTAACTTCAGTGGTTTCGTTTACATTTTTCGTAATTTTTTATTAAATTTTGATCAATTTTTGCTAAAATATAGTAAAACTGTTTACAATAGGCTAGTTGGTTTTTCACTAAAAGATTGAAGAGAGTTGATTAACTTCTTGAACTATTTGCTTTCGCAAAGTTTTCAGCTTAATATTCGAAAAATCAGCTTTTTTTCACAAAAAAAGCATCTAATATACCAATCTGTCTGCCATGATCGGTGGTGTAGACATAAAAACAGCTGATACAATCTTCTTTCACTCAGATTTTCTTTGCTAATGGCACCTTTGGTTCCTCAGAAAATTTTCCGGAATTAACATTTTTGCAGTCTATCGCTAATATAAACCGATATTAAAAACCGCGTAGTTCATTATTTGTTATATTAACACTTTCGTTTGCCAAAAACCTATTAAAAAATTTTAGAAATTTTGCATTTTTAACAGCGGCGCAGCTATCGTCGTTGAATTCTTCAATGAAAAAGGATTCGGGGTGTATTCTGGGTCTGTCTTTTTTAATTGTTTTTGCGTTTCTTTCATCCCAATGATAAGAAAATGTTTTTTCACTTGAAATTTCAAATAAGAGTTGTTCTTTTTCGCTCCAATAAGGTCCAATTAAACAATATTGTGCTTTGTGAGCAATGCTCATGATTATTATGGATCCGCCAAAATGCTTTTTTATGCAATTTTTTGTAATGACTAGATATTGATGTTCTTTTGTTAGTCTTATGACTGCATCTAATTATTCCGAGGTCTATTTCTGTATAGAGGAAGTTAATAAAGATAATACCTAAGGCTTTCAGTGCCAAAATCTATCAATTATTTCTTATATAATAAATTTTTGATCATATTAGTTTTTGGTTACATTGGATACAGTTTTAGGTTGTTAGGAAGAATCAAAAAGATCAAGACTAGTTTTGGTCCAGCTGTGGAATTCTCTAGATCAAAAATTGTGCGGATTGCAATGGGGTGCTGTATATATTTTCTTGAAGTACATTTTGCTTTTTTTGTATTTTAGTTACAGAAAAGAATGACTTCAAATCAAAACTCAATTACTGACATGTCTAATTTATGTTCACAGTGAGGTCATTGAATATACATAACAACTTCATCAAAAAGCATCAGTTATTTTGGCTTCAACACCTTTTGTATGAAATTGTTCGCAGCAAAGTTTTGAAATCTGTCTTTATTCACTGTTATTGTGCAGACTTTTGACTTAGTTTCACAAACTACATGTGCAATTGGCTTCCAAAAATAAAAATTAAATTACCTACCAATTGGTTTTAACTCAAAGTACCAAATGCTTTGTGACAAAGTAGTCAAATTAAACCCAATTTTGTTCATTAGTGTTAATATTTTTATAATGATTTGTCAGTGTAATACTGCCTAAATGAGATTTAAAAAATCAGTTAACCAAGTATCTCTAATATCTTAAATGCAATTTTGGCGACTTCAAAAAGAGTCGAAGTTAAAAAAAACCACCGATGATTGATTTATTGACCAAAATAAATTCAACGCATTAAATGAGATTAGAAAATATTCAACCAAATATAAATCAGTATGTCAGAAATTACGCTTTAATAAAAACTATGACAATAAATCTGAAGCAAATAACTAGTTAATTATACTGTAGTTATCGTTGGCCATGGTCCTGCCTTAGCGGATCATGGGACTTGATTTGGAACTATCGGTACCGAACATCATACTGATTTAACAAGTCAACTACTATTCGCATTAACTAACTAACTAACAATTTAGGGGTAATTAAAGGCAATTTATCGATTTCGGCACTTTTCGAATCAACTCAGGTTCCGGCGCTTTTTCACGTCGGTTCTTTTTAACTTCAGCTCTTTTTTGCCTGATCCGTAACTTAAGTTCATTTGGCAATTCTGCGCGAGTCATGGCTATATGTTAGCCTACCGTGGGACTTGAAATCAAAGTATTATAACCGAAGCTGAGATTAATTTATGCGCGAAATTTATTAATACGTATACTTACAATGCCAATTAATTTATAATTGGATAACTTAACGAAAAAAAAATGAAAGCAAACACATTGGTTATTTTGGCATTGGGCGTTTTGGTAAATTGTCATGCAACCCGCAGAGCGAACTGCATTAAGATATTATTATAAGTAAAAACTTTTTAAGTGATGGCTATTAAGCATTAGTTAAATGCGGGACATAAACCCGCGTATCCACGGATTCTACTGCCTCCTTTCCTATCACTCAAAAACTTCTCGTTCATGCTAATGGGGTGAACAAACAAAACTTTCCCAGGCAATAAAGTCCCAGAGGAAACAGTCCAAAGTAATCTAGTATCCCTACTGTTTTCCATTATTGGTTATCAAAACTAACATCGTGGTTCTTATTGTCAACTTTTTAACTTCTTGTGTATAAATATTAAATTTTGAGCTAATCGGCTTGGTTGTTGTCCACAGTTAGGTCATTTACACAGAACCACTTTTAGGATAATGAAATCAATGAGGAGGAGTCATTAATTAGATTCGACATCAGTTACGTTCTTTTTTTTTCTCGAGGAGCCACTTTGCCTATTGTAATTTTAAGTAATGGTTACGTGAGTCTGCTTGAAGTCACTAAGAGCTTCTGGCGTTTATCGAGAACCGCGAAGAGGTTCGAGATATTAAGTCAGAATTTCGAAGTGACTTCTGCAGAGTCACTTAACCATGCTTAAAACACAAAACGCGCACGTATTAAAATGACGAAAGTCAACGGAATTCAACTTCTGGCTAAGTAGCGACTTCTGGAATTTTGACTTCTGGCACTGCAGACTTTCGGCATTTTAAAATGTGCACGTGAGTGTTTTAATTATAATTGCGATTACAATAATTGAAAGGCCCATCGTACATCGTAGACTCTTTTAACCTTCCCGCTCATTGGGTGAGATGAAAATGAGTTTTAGGGATCGTTTCTGTTTGTGCACCCCCCATCTTAGTAGGTGATTATTATTTGCACCCCCAAACGTGCGAAATACATTTGTACATAACTTTAATGTGAAATGCTGTACATAACTTTAATGTTAATGTGAAAGCTCTGTAAATGGGGGGCGAATAACGTTCTCGGGGGGGGGGGGGGGGACTAATGGAAAAGACCAGAGTTATATCCAAATCTTACAGTGCTCGCCCTCTCTCATTGGGTGACAAATAATAAAATAGGTCAAATATTCTGAATGGATGTTTGGTTCCGCAGGTGCTGCTCCGCGACCCAGTCGGAAGAAACAGATGCAGATATGTCGGACTCTGGGTCTGATCACAGCACTGTACTACCTGTCATTTCTGCCGTTCTTCGGGTACCAGATCTTGATTTACTGGGACTTGGTTCCAGTAGTACCCTCTATCTTCAGACTCCTCCGCACAAGCAGGATAATGGGCTGCATGAGTGATGGCATCGTCTTCTTCGTTATGAACAAAAAGTAAACAGTTAAAAAACCGCTTCAATATAAACTAGCTCTAATCCAAAAAATTATGTAATGCCGTAAAAATTTGGTCTCAAGAATGTCAAGCTTGCAATCTGACGAATTTGCCGAACAGTAGTTTGGACAAGTTTGGGTCCCTAGATGGATATTTCCTTTAAAAGCATAAGAGTTTCTGACAGCTTTTTTGGAGCAAATACTCGAAGCTCCTGTTTTCTTACCATATACGATAGTTTTGATTTATTCTTCAACTTAATAAAAGACCGTTTGCGGATACTAATAATTTCAGGAGATTGCATCATTTAGCAAAATTAAAATACAAAGCATCAGAAAAAGATAACGACACTTTTTGAGCGGTATTTTTTGACAGTTAATGCTTGTTTTTGACCTTGCTGATACCTGATTAAAACTAAGAAAAAGCTCTTTTTGGCCGGGGGTTTGACTAACTGACACTAATTATTGTTTAGCGAACAAATGAGCAGTTTTTTTACCATTATCGTAGAACATTCTTTTGATCGTAACTAAAATGATTGAATTTGAGCAGTTTTTTTCAGGCGAAAATTTTCCAAGCCAAATTTTTCTCTGACGGATATAGTTGTATTAACTGTTTTAAGCTTACAGAACGTATATCAAAATTTTTATTAAAAAAATGAAGCAATGAGTTTTATGCACTTAAAATATCATGTAACATCAAATAATTGTCAAATTTTTCAAACAAAATGAAAAAATATTTGTGCAAACAGAACCGACGAAAATATCTCAACAAACCTCTAGTCAAGCGAGCATAAAATGGATAGAAAAATACAGAAGTAACGACCACAAACTGTTAGTAACTCCATATAATTGAGTGATGAAGGAATCATGTGGCCTGGAAGTTCATTCATTCGATGTACGAAGGCTCAAAAAAAACTTTTACGAGACAAAAAATTCTAATTAAATCTTAAATTCTGTTGCTTTTGGCTATTTCTTGAACGTAAGAGCCACGTTTATCTCGTATTTCAAAGAAACAATAATTTTAACGTGCTTAAACATATAAAATAACCATTTTTGATGTTTTGATAATATGCGAAGTGAGCATTATTATCCAACAAGTAGGCTCGCTCAGCAATCTACATCCACACATAATGTTCAGATCCCACTCGTTAACATTTTTGTCTTAACTGTATACCAAATGAGGGAGAGATCGAAAACTTTGAAAATATCATAGATTGTTCGAAAATAAAAGGTGTATCCAATTAAAAAATGGCTTTGTATTCGAACAGCTTAACGAAATCAAAAACGCTTCATTAAATGTCCAATGATACCTGCCTTAGCAAGACTAAAAAGCAAGACAAACAACAAAATCAAATAAGAAGAACGATTAATTACAAATAAAACTCAATGTCTGTCTATTAAAAAAAAATAAGAACAAAATCAAATAGCATGAATCAAAATCTTAACAGACACCAAACAAATTACACTTAAACTTCATCAAAAAAAGAGAAAAGATTGACAAAAAATTAACTGGTAGACAAGAAAAACAAAAAAGGCGAAATTATATATAGGCTTATAATTTTTGAAAATAACTAAAGGCAAAGTCATGAAAGCACTAGCTATAAAATGTGGGCAATAAATAAGTTCACTTACACCTCCAGAACTAAAAAAAACACTGATATCTGTCATTTTAAATCATGAATTGAAACACTAAAAACACCGAAAACAGGCATTAAAAATTCAATAAAATCTTGTGCGAAAATGGTTTCCGAGCAGTTAAAATCTTAATCTGTTCACTAGAAACATTAAATAAAATCAACCCGAACGCCTTAAACGGCATTTATGTGTTTTTTGACGTGTTAATAAAGTGATAATGTGACGAGAAAGTTTTTAAAAAATGTAAATATGTCCAAAAGTCAGACAAAATTGATGAAAACTTGTGGTTTTAAAGCCAAAAAAGGCATAACTGGAAAGATAGAACGGCAATGAAGTGTCCTTTCTAGTTCATTTGAAAACGATGCCACCTCTTTTTTGCATAAACTACGCTGCATGGTGACAAAAATAAGAAATAGAATCTCCAAATTTTGCTAATTTGTGTCCAAAACAAAATTTCGCAACTCAGCATTTCTCTTTTATCTTGAAAAATAAAACCAAAAACACTTTCGTCAACAATTTTATCATACTTTTTTTGTAAAATTGATTAAAATTTTAGCAAATAAGGTGCACGAAAAAATACACATGAGTCTAACGTTAATAAAGCCTTAAACCGCCGTTATCCCTCCGAAAAAGCGAAGTTCAAAAAAATCTTTTTCAGTTTCAAGTTCTACGCTGCAATTAAATAAGCTGAGAGTAAACTTTGGAGTATGTGGATATTTTATCAACCTTATGTATCACTAATAAATTGCTGACAAAATCCTAGCAAATCCAAATAAAGGAAGTTGTATGTAATTACACTTCACTCAATTGCATGCTTTTAACTCCCTTTATAGATAAAATCAATTTTCTCGTTTGCCTTTTATGGTAACAATTGCTCAGATGACCTCTTCCATGTATAAGATTGGAAAACGGATATAAGTTAGTATTAACTGTAAGATATGATAAGACAAGATAAGATAAGATTTATTTTTGTCATTGATGAAAATGGACAATGGACACAATAGGCTCTTAATAATAATTGTGGTTTCTGCGTAATCGCAGCGGAACAGCATTAGGCCTACAGTAGCCAGTTTTCAGCTGCCCTTTTTCTTATTATTCCCCACATTTCAGACTGATCTTTTTAAGAGCCTTAATAGTAATGCCCAGGAGCACAAATCTACTCGTCTCTAATCATATATCTTTAATAAACTCTACTCGTCTCTAAAATATTCCAATGGACTGGACGGAATGTAATAATGTTTTCTTCAGGTTCCAGAACGGTGTGAACAAGTTGTTTTTTGGAAAGAAGAAGAAAAATATCTGCCGACCTCCTGGCCCGGAACCCTCAATTCCAAAGGGCGTGGGGGATGATCGAAACAGTTGCAACCAGAAGAGCTCAGTTGGTGAAGTGAACGGAAGCATGTCAAAAATCGGAAGCGCGAATAAAACTTTTACCAGCGCTAGTATCCGGAAAACAATTCAGGTTGAAATTGGACAAATTAGTACCAAGTTATGAAGATGAACAAGGCGGCTCGGTAATGTGCGATGGCACATAAAGTTCCGACCCCGCCCATCCACAATTTTGGCATAATTGTCTAGCAAATGAGGAACAGATAGAAAAACCCAAAAATTATTTTTTGCGAAAAGTCTTTTTCAAAAAATTCTGTATGAACGATAAGATAGCCTCCAAAGCAAATAACTCAGTGGAGTTAAAAATTGATGCATTAGCTTGATGTAATATGTCAATATTAAGAAAGCGAGTCAAGATGAACGTCAAAAACAAACAACAACAACAGCAACAAACATTATTTACATCAAAAAAATTTTTTCCCTCTTAAAAACTAAATTTAATAACAAAGTCAACATACCGTCAGATAAACCTAAAACTAAACAAAAATAACTAATAAATCACCAGAAACCATATGCGACCAGTCCATAAAAAGGTTTGGTAACAATTATACAAAAAAGAACAAAAACATTAAAGTGAAAAATATAACTTATTTTTTTGAAACAGTTAACTTCAAAGTAATAAATACCATTAGGAATCAATTAACATTACCACAAATTTACAATTACCACTGTTTCTAGAGAAGGGCATTAGGACCTGTCCTTCTTCATTTTTTAAAGCGGCTAAAATGAACAACAAAAAAAAAACAAACAAAATTTCAATTGAAACTTGCCAGAAAACGCTGCCAAAACCCTCGAGCCATATTTTGTCCCTCAAAATATATTCGATTGCGCCTTCATCAAACAGCTATAAAGTAGTACGTGTCCATTCATTAGTAAGACTAGGTAACAAGTAGACAAAAAAGCGAAGTGCTAAAGTATGAAATAATTTCAATTTTTTTTTCGAAGAAAAATTACATTCAATGTCATAAAAGGCATTAATTACAAACAGAACTATTTGAATAGGGTCGTTTATTCAAAAAAAGGAAGCCCTCGAGACCTGCAGTTACCCAGAATATTTCTCGCATCTACAAAAAGAACGTCAAATAAGACAAAAAATCAAACTAATTTACATTTTTGTGAAAAACCGGTGTCGAAGCCACTAAGGTCATAACAAATTCATTAAAAAAAAAGATTTTGGGACACCAATCCCTTTTATTCCCTTGACACCCATAATGTCATATTTGACCTGTAATGAAATAACGAGATTAGCTAACAAAAAGAAACATAAAAAGAACAAAATTGCGAAGTTAAAAAGTTTTTTTTTTTTAATTTTGGAAAACGATTGTTTTCAAAGTCATGAAAGCCATCAGCTATTTACTAATATCAGAATATCGGTTCTTCTATTCTTCCACAAAAAGCCAATGAAAGTTATCACTATGCAGGAAATTTCATACGACCGAAACGACAAAGTATAAATGACAGTTAAAAACAAAATTAAAAAATTCAATTGATTTCTTCAAGAAAGAGGCGTCGAGGCCGTTAAAACGATTATGTATATCATTCAGGATTTCAATATGTTCAATTGTGCTTTATTTTTAACGCTAATAATGTGACAAGAGAACTGTCAATAATGTGATAATGTGACAAAATTCGGAAACGTGAAAAACTGGCAAATATCGAAACAAACAAAAATCTGAAATCTTGTAGTATCAAAGCCAGAAAACAATAACTTCAGGCTTAAAACTGCAACCGAGAAGAAATGTTAAATCAGTAGAAAGAAGAAGCATTCTTTTTTTGCAGACACTAAGCTGGAAGTTGAACAAATTAAGAAAAAAATATAGGAAAACTTAATTAAGCCATTATTTATTGAAAAGTCAATTATTTTTAAAAGAAACGACCATAAACTTTCAAGTTAAAATTTAAATGGATTAGCTTGGAGCTTTTTAGTAAGCAAACTGGTTGGACCTATCACTCCTGAGCATTGATTCGATATGTTCTGTTTTTTATTTTTAAAGAAAGGGTCCTTTTTTTTAAAAAAAAAAGACCGACTGATTACAACCCGATTTCTTTGGGTGGTAGCAGTCCAAGAATGGCCCAAAACAAGCCCTGCTATTGCTTTTTGTCCGTTAGGAACATTTGATTTTCGAATGTTGCAGATATAGATAATTTGTTAGTTGAAAACTCAAAATAAGTTCTGCATTTTTGATAATCAACGAGTAAAGTTAGCAAAAAAAGGCAAAGTTTTAACTACAGAGCACTCTCAGCGTACTCTGAAGTAGAAATAGCCCCCCTCTGAGTCTACAAAGATTGTATGAGTGTTGTTTGGAGGTGTACTGTCGGCAAACTTAATCAAAACGGACTAAAGTAGCTTATTTCGTGCTGTTTTTGTTGAAAAAGGCTAAATTTTGAAATATTTATCCACATTTTTTGACCAAAAAAATTAAATCAAAACAATGAACAATGCTTGTTCGTCTTCAAAAATAAAATCAACGACACTATTCTTAAAAATTATAACAAATTTTAGCAAAATTGACGAAAATTTAGGCAAAAATTCCGGAAAATGTGAATAAAAACAACGGGAATTCACTCTACTTCTCTGAAGTTCTCAGAAGAAATTCAAAATAAGAAAAGCCGAGAAGATTTTTTATATTTAAAAATAAAATCAACAACAAGTTTTTAAAAAATGTTGACAAATTTTAGCAAAATTGGCGAAATTTTGGTCAAAAATTAGCGAAAATTCCGTAAAATGTGAATAAAAATCAACGGAATTCACACTATTTTCACAAAACTTTAAACCTCGATAACTCCCTGTAGAAAACGAAAATTAAAAAAATCTTTTTAATTCCATATTCTACGCTGGACGAGCTTTCTAATGATACCACTCTCAACTCTCTACGATGAATGTATCGATCGGCGAAAATTCACTGAACAAAAAAAAAAAAAACCCATTTGAGTATATAGTTCCTCCCCCCTCAAGAGGGTCGGAACAATAATTGCGGTAAACGTTATTGAAAATCTGTACATTCTTTATCCAAATATGGTGATTATAACTAGGTTTGTTGTTATTCTATAATCAGCAACCACTAATGGTCATTTATCATTTGAATTTGATACCCGTCCCTCTGATGGGGAGGGGGGTGGAGTTGGTGAGCGTAAGTGAAAACTTGCGGCGACAAAAGTGATTCGCTGTTGAATCGAATGGAAATTTGAGCATGTCATCTTGATGTGTGTTGAGTACTGACAATGGTTTATATAACTTTAGAACAGGTGGAAATAGTAATTATTTCATATATATGATTTTTAGGGTGCAGTATGCAAAAAATGGCGAGGAGTAAGTTTTTTAATTGCTCTAAGTTAGACGCCCTCTACGCTGGGGGGGGGGGCAAAAAGAATAAATCCAGCATTTTTGATGATAGCTATTTAAAACATTTGCAACTGGGGAGAAACAATTTTCGAAATCGGTTAAGGGTGTAATACTGAACCCATTTATTTCATCCAGAATTTTGTAAAATCGTTCAAATTGTCGCTCATTTGTCAAGGATGTACATGTTACTAGAAACCATACTCAAAACAATTGTGACGAATAATAATTGAGAAAATTAAAAATATCTGATAGTGGTTGCTGACATAAGATAATGACGGACAAAAAGTTCAAACTAAAGTTTAATTAATTTAGCTAAATCGCTTAGATATTTCGCTTAGCCGATTTGTAAAACGTAGAGTATTACCCTATTTCATTGCCGTGCTTATCGAGATGTTTGCTTAACCTTTTCTCGTTTTGTTGCTGTAATTTTACAGAAAACAATAAATTATATTAAAAAATGCAGAGTATTTCGGTTAATAGAATATGCCTAGGTCCTGATGCTTGCCACCAAGTGTTTTCTTATTACCATCAATTGCAAATTATTCGTTGTTATATAGCACATTAATCTTCGTATGTATCACTTAACCCTGGATGTAAAAATTACAAGCCGTCTCAGCTGAGGAGGGGGCGCTGGGGGCAGCCTAATTGTTGTGATTAATTAATGATGATGATGTGCAAAAGACTGAAATCGTCACTTTTGGACAAGGACATCAACATGTGACGGGAAATCCAGTAATCCACCTTAATAGGAAGGTCCTTGAGAAGGCTTTTTATGAAATCAAATTTTTCATTTAAACTCTAAAATTTTCAACTTTTAGCCTTCTTTTACTAAGACTAATCGCACACTTACTAGACAATTTTTCTTGTTTTTCTGTATTTGCCTTAACTTTCAAATCTTTCTCAGCCAAAAAAAGTTGCACTTTTATTAAACAACAGACTTCACAAATTCTTTGTCTGAAATGAGTCATATAAACGCTCTCCAAGCAGAAGCAACAGCGACTGCAGATGGAACTTCGCAAGACGAACAAAACGTATACAAACAAGTGCAAAACAAAAGTAAACGTTTGCAAAGTCAAAGCGGTCAATCATAAATAGTAGAACCTTTTAGACCAATTCATTTGTTGTAACAATCAATCCAAGACCAACCCAAAAAATTTGTCAAAGCAATGAAGATAAAACTTCAACAGCTGAAAGCACGACAAATCAGAGAGTTATAAAATCATTCTCATTTTTCATCACGCTAAAAAACCAACAAGCATACAAAGATTGCCTCATGCCAAACTCAAATCCGCAGGAAGTATTGCTAAACACAACGGTGAAACTAAAAAAAGCGCCGCCAAAACTCAAGTCCAAACAAAGCTGTGTTATAATCATTATTCAAGAAAACAAAATTTAAGGGGAATTGTTGAGCAATAATTGGATGAATGTAGGAAAAGTATCAAGTATATTAAGCCAATCAACTGGAAAATTGGAAAATTAAAATGAGTAATAACAGAAGCAAAAAATCATATTACAGCACCGCTGATCAAAAGTCCGGTGTCAAGATTGGCTTGCTCGTATAAAGATGCAACAACAATAAAAACAACGCTACAATTTCGAGAAAATTGGATAAACTGCCAATGAGTGTACCAATGAACAGTGCTGCTCTGGCAAACAAGCAACTAAACAATGAATCCAACCAGAAGCATCAAATTTCACACGAACATCTGATAGATGATTATTGTGTACTTGCCGCCTCAAGCAAATAGTTCAACGACTTCAGCGGAAAAGGAAATGTCAAAAATCAAAGTTACTACGGTAAGATCTGAAAACAAGAAATACAAAAAAATTTCGAAAATCCAAGTAGGCTCTGAAATGAGACTTTGGAAAATTTATAGGTTTTAGATCTATAAAACTCACCAGGCTCTGATTTGAACCTGTAAGGAATCTTTTAAACCAAACTGCAAAGCACTTTTACTTGCTGAAATGGTAATGCTCCTCACCTTGAGTTTATTAGCACATATACCACTGTCGTACTCAATTTAAATAGAGTAGCCATTAGCGGTGCGAGTATGCTTAGAATTATTTGAATAGAGATTTGCGGAGCGAAATCCTGATTTGAATTGTTTGCGCTTACTCGCGGAGCGGGATTGAAGAAGAGAATTGTTAACTGAATTTGAATTGCAAATGTTAGCAGAATGAAAGGAACTGAAATGCTGTGCTTGTAAGCAAACGTGAATACGTGATCAGACATGTCTGATCACGAGGCGGGAAACCAAGAAGGAAATCATTAACAGATCACAAGACGCAAACTGAATGAATATGAACAAGATTATCAGGGGAAAACAAAATTAACTACTTAACAACATCATATAAGATATACTGCATCGGGTAAAATAATAAATGATGATAGCCTCAGGTATCACATACCCCTCACACAGACAAAAAAAATTGTTAAGTACAGTTTTCGAAGGTATATATAATAACAATATATTTACTGGTTATCATAGCTAAAAATAAGTAATAATAAAATATGAAATGTTTCAATTGACATTGTTTCGAAGAATTGCAGTTTCAATTTTCCCATTCATTTTCATCTGAGTCATGTCTTTCTGCCTCGAGTGCCGTCATTGAATGAACGAGAGTTAGCGTATCTATTTTGTGTAGAGACGAATTCCGCGAGGCGGGTGGTGAAGTTTCTACAATTTGTGGCGAAATGTTAGTCTCTTCAGGCTGATTTTCCGCAATCTGCTGAACCGACTCTATAATAGATTCGGGTGGGGGCTGGAAATTTTCCAAGTCACCCGCTTGTCGAGGTCATTTTGGTGGTGGCAAAATTGTGGAATCTGGAGTTGGACTGTCGAATCCGTAATAAGGGACTACGCCGATTTCAATCTGACGATCTCTTTTGTTGTGTTCCTGAGGTTCGCGTATTTGTGGACGATGTTGTTGGTTTCTCGCTATGCAAAACTGCGGCGGCGTCAGATTGTTGATTTCGGATAGCGAGGAAGTTTGGAATTTTGGGGATTCTCCCTCGCATTGCGCGTGAGATATTAGATTTAGATGAAAATGCCACGCTGCCCGGGTCATGTTTTCGGTGTTTCACCTTTTCATCTCCTTTTTGTTTTCTGGAGAATTCTTTCACGTGACTTTGTATGAGTTCTTCTACAATTTTCTCGCCTGAACGCGGTCCCTTCCTGTCCGCATATGCTTTCAATGGAGTTTGCCGCTCCAATTGCGTCCCGAATTTTGCAATGTCACTGTTACGTACTGTGACCACTGGTTTGCCGGGTTCCTTAATCGCCGAGGTGGTCGGGCTAACCTTCAGGATGTGCGAGCCCGGCACGAGTACTTCGTAAAGTCCCTCTAAATTCTTCTTGGATCTTCTCTTTCCATGAATTTTCCGGGCGACATTGAGCTCTACTGCACGTTCTTTCAGCGGGAGTGGGCGGATTGACTTGGTTCGTAGGAATCGTGCCTCGCCGTCTGTGTTAGCTCTTTCTCGTTCCTTTGCTTCGTGCGTAGCCCGTGACATACCGGCCTCCACTTCGATGTCACTACGATATCCGTTCACCCACTTGTTGTCTGGAAGGATTTCTTCCGGCATCACTGTATCCTCATCTAAATAGTGGTTTACAATGTTTTCATATGTTAAATTTGTCAATTTAGGCTTTGTCGCTATCACGCTTATCGGGGAGTTAGGTTTTCTTTTCTTCCAAAGTGTGCTTTGAACGGCGACATCCTTGTTGTTCTTTGTTTACATATTCGCAATTGGTGTATTATTATCTTTAATGCATGCTTTACATGAAAGCCGTTAGTAGACGCATTTTCCTCTTTAATACATGCGAGTCTATTTTTAATAGTTTGGGTAAGTCTTTCTACCAATCCAATTGAACGATGATCGTTCAAAGGAGATTCGATTATATCAATTTTATTTTTATTACAAAAGGTCTTTACTTGATTGCCATAAACACTTTGCCTGATCGAGACGGATAGATCGTGGAATCCCGTGGTTTCAATATACATGTCCAAAAATTTTAGAACGTTTGGTCTATTAGCTTTGTCATTAATATATGCAGTAGGATATTTATAAAAACGGTCAATTGCTGCAAATGTTAAATTTGTCAATTTAGGCTTTGTCGCTATCACGCTTATCGGGGAGTTAGGTTTTCTTTTCTTCCAAAGTGTGCTTTGAACGGCGACATCCTTGTTGTTCTTTGTTTACATATTCGCAATTGGTGTATTCTTATCTTTAATGCATGCTTCACATGAAAGGCGTTAGTAGACGAATTTTCCTCTTTAATACATGCGAGTCTATTTTTAATAGTTTGGGTAAGTCTCTCTACCAATCCAATTGAACGATGATCGTTCAAAGGAGATTCGATTATATCAATTTTATTTTTATTACGAAAGGTCTTTACTTGATTGCCATAAACACTTTGCTTGATCGAGACGGATAGATCATGGAATCCCGTGGTTTCAATATACATGTCCAAAAATTTTAGAACGTTTGGTCTATTAGCTTTGTCATTAATATATGCAGTAGGATATTTATAAAAACGGTCAATTTCTGCTAGAAAGTAAACTTCATTACCCTTTTAATCAAATATTGGACCTCCAAAATCAATTTGAATTTCTTTATTTGGTTCAACACACGCTATGTGGGGATTAAATTGCTTAGCCGGAATAACAGATTTATGGTTCTTACCAATCACAGTGCAGGGTTTGCACTCGATGGCTTTAACAATGAGCTCTCGGTGCATGTATGGCCACCAGCAGTGCGTGGCCATATATATCATACCTCATGTACCCGGGTGGCTGGAGTGTATGTCATCGATCATCGCCTCTCGCAGGACGTTCGGAATGGCAACCTTTTCATCAATACATACGCACCCGAAACGTACGTGGAGGTCCCTCCAATAAGAGTGGATGTAAGTGTTTAAAGCTTTAAGACGGCTCTCGTTGGCTGTCAAGATACAATCCCGGACTTCTTTCAATACTGCATCTTTGCTAGTCAGGGATCCAATCAGTGACTTGTTGAATATTTTCGATATGATATAATCAAACGTCGGGACATGTGGGCTGGGTGTAAGGGGTGTGCTTGTGTTCGATGAATGAATCGGGGATGTCGGCGTTGTAATTAGAGAAGAACCCGTTGCACAGTTGTTGCTAGAAGGTTCGTTACGTTGATTCGCGTCGCGGGAATTACTTGGCGAGTTAGATCGCTGACTTGTGAGGCGAGTTGCGTTTTCATTGGCCGGTTGTTGATTCGCCGTGCGAGATGTGTCGTTGAAACGAACGAGAGTGATACGCTTCTTAGAAGGCATTATGTTTGTGGTTTTGTTAATATAATTTATTTCTGATGATGATTTAATTGAACTTGAATTTTTGGAATTTAAAATACACGACTGGATTGTGGAATGATTAGAGGCAAAAAGCACTGATTTTATTTTTGGGTGATGACTTTTAAAGATATTTGAGGAATGTCTATTAATTTGCGGGTTTTAGATTGACTAATTTGAGACTCGCGCTGCGCGAGAGCTACTTTATACCGAATTTGGAATAATTGTTCATTTTTACTGGTATTTTTGCTGAGCAATAGAAGTGTTAAGCGGACTTTGCGACGCGTATTCTACATATTTTGATTTTTTTTAATTACAGTTAGTATTTGAAGCTAGTTTTCGCGGCGCGGCTGAATTGTAGAAAACATGTTTGCGTTCTCGTGTTGCGAGTGTGTTAATTGAATTTATTGCCTTATTAATGACCTTCAATTTTGGTGTGATTTGTAATGCGGGTTCATATGCTTCAATTGTAGATGTGATTTTCAATGCAGGATTGTGCGTTAATATTAATGGGTGTAATTGAGATGCAGATTTTGTGTTGTTTAACTCTAATGCATTGATAGATGTAGAGATTAATTTTATTTTCGCTACAATTAATTCCTCATCATATGCTGATACCTTTTTTGCTTTTTGTGACGGGTGTCTAAAAATGTAGTCAACTAAGCCCATTATCGACCCGGGATGATGTTCAATATCAAATTGAAATGGGAGTAAGCGATCGACCCAGCGGGTCAATCTGCTGTTGTAGCATTTATTCGATCTATTTTCTTTCATGATTGATAGAAGTGCACGATGATCCGTAGTCACAGTATAATGTTTTCCATACAAATAGTTTTTGAAGTTTTCAAGTGACCAGACGACACCTAGAAGTTCAAGTTCATTTACACTATGACTCTCTTCGCATGAATTTAAAAATCGAGACGCAAATGCAATTGGTTTCCACCCATCAACTGTTAGCTGTTCAAGAGCTGCTCCGAGGCCGGAACCTGACGCATCACATTTCACGCGCGTTTCAAGTTGCGCTTTATAGTGGCTGTTTACGGTTGCGTTCGCAATGCTGGTTTTAATCTCGTTAAAACAATTCTCATGTTCCGCTGTCCAGACAAATTTTGCTGACTTTCTCAGTAATGGGCTGAGGGGTTAACTAATTTGAGCCAGATTAGTGATGAACTTCCCAATGTAGTGGACTGATCTCGAGAAAGAACGGAGTTTCCTTAGAGTTTTTGGAGCTTCGAGCGTTAAAATAGCAGCTGTTTTGCTTTCGCGAGGAGAGATACCTGATTGCGAGATATGGTATCCAGGCCAATCAATTTCTAACTTCCCAAAATGACATTTAAGAAGTTGTATCTTAAGAATTTCATAGTCTAATCGTTGCAAACGTTTCATTACATAGTTTTTATGTTCTTCCATTTATGTTGTAATCCAGAGCTTTTTGAAATTCAGCTGGCATATCTGTGAGACCGTAAAATCATGATTGAAATCTGTAATTTCCGGTCATATCACCACTGATGATATTAAAGTTACAGTGATTGGCCGTGTTAGCATCTAAATTCAACTGACTGTAAGCGTATCTCAAATCAATCGTAGAAAAGTACGTTGTGTTTTGCGACGCGGGAGCACTTATTTCTTGAGAAATGAATTCAATTAACGTATCAATATTCAGCATCTGATTTTTATTCTTGTGAATGGCTTTGTTTAATACTTTGGAATCCAGTGCGAGCTTTATTGTTTGGTCTTTCTTTACCGTGACCAAAATTAGTGATATAAAAAATTTATCAGGGCAGCTTGAAAGTTTTATAATATGTTTTTCGTCTAACAGTTTTTTTAAGTTTGATATTAACTTTCTCTTGTAGATTAATTGGAATACGTCTACCTTTTTGATGTCTAGGTTGGAAACCTTTGTGAAACTTAGATTTTGCTACATGACTTTTCGATCTTCCAATACGCGATATCAATTCAGGAAAAGTTTTTGCGATTTGTTCTTTGAATTCTGGGGATGAAATGTTGTTGACACGATCACCTTTTTGAGATGTAGATTAAGTTGATCAAAAAAATCACGGCCAATTAGAGACTTTATTCCGTCAGCTACAACTGTGAAGGTTGCTGAATCACATGTCCAACCCTTGCTCGCTATTGGGGATTGTTGCTTTCCCTCAACCTGGATTGGTTCATTTGAAAAGGTCCGAAGTTGTGGGGACACTTGTTCGTTAATCCAGAAAGCGCGAGGACTGCTTGGTTGAGAATACTACATGCGCTCCCGGAGTCCACGAGTAGTGTAGTGTTGAGATTGCCCATCTTGATTGACATGTTGAGTGGTTCCACTTTCTCTACAGCGTTCTCAATCACCGCAACCGTGTTATCCTCTTCTCCACTACTGTAGTCCGATTCATAGAGTTTGGCGGGTTGTAGAAAATTCACTGAGTCCTCGGGATGCGGTTCTTCTTCCAGAAAACGTACCATCCTTTTCTTTGAGTTTTGTGGTTTTGTATTCCCATTTCTCTGTTTTCTACAAACCTTCGCGAAATGATTTAGAAGTCCACAATTGTTGCCCTTCGCGATACATTTTTCACGTTGATTTGGAAGCCACATTCCTCCGCAGTTTGAGCAATTGAGTGTCAAACGATTGTTTTGTTTTGGAGCATTGTTCATTTTTTGCCAGTACGAGTTTCGGGAATTAGTGTGAAATTAGACCGCGTTGACGTTTGCCGGAACAACCATCCTGTTGTGTTGCTGTGTTTGATGTTGGTTTCGCATCCCGAGTTCCAGGTTGATTGCTAGCTCCAAAGCCTGCCGCGGTTCGACGGTTTGTTTTAGGAGTTCTTTTTGAATTTCAGGATCCATCAGATTAGTGATGAAGACGTCGCGTATCAGTGTCTCTTCCTTTTCTCAAAGTCGCAGTTTTCTGCCAATTCCTTTAATTTTCCGCAGAAATGTTCTACTGTTTCTCCCCGAATTTGTTTCGTAATCAAAAAGACATGACGATCGAAAGTTATGTTGCGAGCGCGGATGAATGCCTCTTCCACGATCTTCCAGAAGTCTATAGTAGCGAGGGTATCGATGTGCGTGTTCTTGCAATTGAGAATGCGACGTCCTTCTATTCCGATGCTTAGGTAGAGTAGAGATACAGTTTTACGATCTGCCAGTGGCCACGGTTTGTCACCACACATGAAACCCACTTCTATTAGTCGTTGGCATTTGTTTTGACAGTTCATTTTCTGTTGCGCGTTACGCGCGATCCTCTCTCTCTCCGATTGTGCGGAAGTACCCACTATTGTCTCCTCATAAATTGACTCAAGAGGGAGTTCCACCATCTCAGGTTTAGGTCCAAGTAGAGTATCGAGAATGATATTCTCCTTTGCCAACAGTGCCAATTTGAACTGCAGTCTCCATTTCTCCCAGCGAAGAGGGGGATCGGGTGTAGGTTTGTCCCAGAAAGGGTCAATTCCGAGAGGTGTTCGTTTAGTTGCTGACTGCGCCATGTCGTACTCAATTCAAATAGAGTAGCTATTTGCGGTGCGAGTATGCTTAGAATTATTTAAATAGGGATTTGTGGAGCGAAATCTTGATTTGAATTATTTGCGCTTACTCGCGGAGCGGGATTGAAGAGGAGAATTGTTAACTGAATTTGAATTGCAAAAGTTAGTAGAATGAAAGGAACTGAAATGTTATGCTTGTAAGCAAACGTGAATACGTGACCAGACATGTCTGATCACGAGGCGGGAAACCAGGAAAGAAATCATTAACAGATCACAAGATGCAAACTGAATAAATATGAACAAGATTATCAAGGGCAAATAAATGAACTACTTTACAACATCATATAAGATATACTGCATCGGGTAAGATAATAAATGATGATAACCTCAGTTATCACAAGCAGTGAAAGTGGACAAATCATGTTGACTGACTATTGAAACTTTATGCTTTTAAACAACGACTTTCAAACATTCTTCATCTCAAAGGAAATGCCGAACCATATATATTTGCGAATCATCAGTTTTCAAGATGTTTGACATGCTTTAATTTTCCGACCCCAATAATAATAACCAAAAAGCTACTATCACAGTTTTAAGCCTAAGGATAGAGAAAAAATTTGATTGAAGGTCAAAAAACTAATTTCTGGAAATTTAACAAATGGTAAGAGAACTCGGAGTCGGTTTTCCCCATCTGCCCATATACAAAAATAATGGAATTATTAAAATCAAGTAATGGTAGAAAACATTCAGTGCTCGCTACGAAAATGGTTTTTCTGCTGGAAAAATCTTTCTTTGGTCAAGAATCAAATAAGCTCATCCGCCAAAAAAGAGAAAGAGAAGACAACTGAAAAAAGCAGACAGAGAGGGAGAGAAGATTTTTAAATGGGGAAACAAACTTCCTGGGAAGAGCAACACAAACATAAAAAGAAGAGGAACAAAAGCTTCCAGAAAACATTTGTCCTTATGTGGTGATTGGACAAAAACAACGAAAAATGAAGAAATTGCTGAAATCTTGCACAAACAACACAGAGCAAAAAAGACAACAGCAAAAACTAAATCCTTAAACTCCTACTCGAGGACACAATGAAAATTCACCAATTTCGAGAGATTTGAAATTTCTTCACATTTCGAGAAAATCGAAAAAGACCAAAACTGTTGACAAAAATTCGATGTGTGCTTCATAAAAAAAACTTAAAAACAAAATCATAGAAAGCATGATTCTTATACTTACCAAATTGATGAAACTTATACTAACTTATACTGACAGGACGAAACTTATACTAACCAAATTAACTTGTACTAAGAAAAGATATGAGATCTTTCCTTTATTATTAATAGGTAAACAAGTAGAAACAAAAGAATTAAAAAGGGTCAAGTTGTGAAACAAGACTGTATTTTTTTTAAAAAACAACTATTTTCAAAATTATTAACACGGTTAGCTAACAATTGAAGACATTGAACAGGCCTCTATGCCTTCGCAGGGAGCGGTTTAGACTTTTCATTATCCAGAATAAGCTATACGACTTCAAAAAGAACACGAACAACAAAAAAACTAAAATTAATTTAAGAAAAGTTTACCGAGCTGTTAAAACCAAAATCTATTCAATAAAACATTAGATGCTTTCAATAGTGCCTCTCAACAATCACAATGTGATATTTGACCATTCATTGATGGAATAGGTGGCGAGTGGATAAAAAAGACAGATGGGGGCAAAATAAGGAATAAGTAGCGAGTGCATAAAAAGGCAAAGGGGCAAAGTTAGGAAACACAATTTTGCTTTTGCAAACAATCAATTTCGTAATTATCAAAATCATTAGTTATCAACCGACGTCATTAACTAATTTATTTATACCTTCCAAAAAGCGATTGAGACTTGTCTTCATCCAAAATTGGCAATAAGACCATAAAAAGAACATTAAATAAAAAAAACCAAATAAGTTTTGCGAGAAAACAGGGTTAAAATCCTAAGCTATTCAAAAAATACTCTTAAAAAGTTTACATATAGCTACCTGCAACACAAATGACGTTATAAATGACGTGCATAAATGAAACTAGGTACAAAGGCACAAGAAAGAACAAAAAAGCAAACTTGAAAAAAAACGTTTCTTATAAATCAATTAATTTAAAAGTCCTGAAAAACATGAGCTATAAACTAAAAACCATCAAAAAATTGATGGATATCTGAGCTAAAAAGACAACAAAGAACACAAAAGCAAGGACTTAAAATCCGTTTTTATTATTTGAAAACAGTTTGCTTCAAAGCCATGAAAGCCATCAGCTTTCAACTGAGATTTTTAAATAATTCTGTTTACGCGTCCTTAGCAATCAAGGGAGACTTGTAATTATGCGGAAAATATTGTACGGCAACAAAAAAAACCAAAATTAAAGACAAACTCTAAAATTGATTCAAGTTCTTCCAGAAAATATTGTCGAAGCCGTTAAAAACCAAAATCTATTCACTAAAATTTTTAGATTTTAGCAATTGAGCTTTTTTCACTAACAATATTTTGCTATGAGACCTCTCATTGATATTTTAATGCCACGGGATACAAAAAAAATATTTTTAAAAATTTCAAATACTCTGCAATAAACAAAATTTGTTTTAAAACTCGTAGTATCAAAGCCAAAAAACATTACAAAAAACATAAAACTGCTATTAAGATCAAATTTTTGTTTCAATGGAAAAATACGCTTAATTTTTTGAGATTAGGTTTTAATTTGGATGACAGATATAAGATTTAAAAGTTGAACAGCTCAAAAATTCATTTTTAATTTTGGAAAACCGGCAAATTTTTTTCTTAATAGCACTCTCACAGGACGCGTGCGAAAAAATTGTTTTATTCGGAGTGTCCACAGATTCGCTGAGTATTTACGGCAGAATTATACAAAGTGAGCTGGAGATGCTCATTTGGTGCCATTTTTGATGAATAATGGGCTGAAAAAAATAAACCAAAGTTTTAGCCAAAAAGTTGGATCAGATTTTTCAGCAATGATCTACATCTCAAAAAGTAAAACCAACTGCTTTTTAAATTTCAAAATAATTAAATAAAAATTCATGAACATTTTTAGCAAAAATACGGAAAATGTATTCAAAAACAGTCAATCATTCAAGGAAATCAGTCAAATGTTCATAAAAACTGAAATCTCGATAGCTCAGTGTTAAAAAAGAAAACCTAAAAACCCTTTTTAATTCTAAACTCTACGCTCGACCGGCTTTTAAATGATAACACCTTTAACCCTCTACGATAAAAATATCCACGGGCCAAAATTGACGGAACAAAAAAACGATTTCAGTATATAGTTCATCCTCTAGTACTGTTGGTCGGAACAATAAGTTTGTTATACAATTCTGAACAAATCTGATATTAATTTTATTAAAGAAAAAAAGGTGCTATTGAAGAACAAAATCTACCATACATACATACATACTTACATACATACATACAAACATACATACAAACATACATATATATATATATAT
>NW_027452057.1:0-14551 GCF_964194025.1 Convolutriloba macropyga
GCTGCTCCCGGGTTGGGATGTTCACTGGGTCCAGCCAGGCGGGGCGGCCCCCGACCTTGCTTGGGAAGCGGTGCCGCAGTAGCTGAGCGCTGTCATCCACCGGCTCCACAAAGCCCAGCATCCACTGATGCAAAGGCCAGGGCCACCGGCCGGAGTGAGTGGGCGAAAAAAATGCAGCGGGAGAGCGAGCGAGAGAGAGAGAGAGAGAGAGAGAGGGAGAGAGGGAGGCCAATGAGAACAGAGAGGGGAAGGACCTGAGAGAGCTGAATGGACGGCGGGGGGGGGGGGGGGGGGGGGGGGGGGAGAGAGAGAGGATGAGGAAGAAACGGGAGGGAGATGGTAGTGGAGGGTGAGGCGGGCAGACATAGACAGATAGATAGATAGATAGATAGATAGAGAGCCTAGACATGAATTGGAAAAGCGGTCTGGCATGGGGAAGGGAATGGAATGCGGTCACCTCAACGTCCAATTGATCCTCCTCATCTTCATCTTCGCCGTCCTCGGCATCTTCCTCCTGTCCTCCCGGCTCCTCGCCTCGCTCCTCCCTCCCTGTCCCCTCTCCTCCAGCCTCCGAGGCATCGACAGCCCCGCCCCTCGGCTGTGTGCCGCAGCCTCCAGAGGCGTCCGACCCGTCCGCGGCCTCCGCTTCTCCCTGACATCTTTCTGAAGCTTGTTGATCCGTGTCTGCATTATCTGCAACCCCTAACTCCCCCTCGTTTTGCCGCGCAGGTCCCAGAGGCGACGTGCTGAGAATCGCCGCCGCCGGAAGCGGCACCCTCTTCGACGCTCGCCATATGCTATATACCTGTATCCTCCTCCGTCTGACAGCGAGCGCCAGTTGTGAGCCTTCTGGTTGTGTGTCAGGCTGCGGCTGGTGGCAGCGACGGCGTGACCTAGAGCCAGTACGATTCGTTCGTTCTGGTCTTGTATATAGAGTCATCGGGCAACCCCACTGCCTATATTATACCTCAGCCACCCTCGAGCTGCAATTTTCTGCAGCGCCCGCCACCAGCACCCGCCACCGGCCTTCCCAACCTTCGCACGCATATCGCGATCCATCCTGCCTCCACATGTGTATCGCTAGGTAGGGTACCCTACCAAGGTACCGTCCAAAATGACTAACTGCAAACCGCTGACTAATTGCAAACAGGTGTGACATTTTTGGTGAGAATCCCCATAAATCCCCCATCAGCACACAAACACATGCCACCCAAATGGATCAAATTACATATAACATATGTACAAAAGTGCTCTAGAAGTCTAAGGGTCACTGGCGGTCGGCCGGTCCCGTGGTGGTCCTGTCCCAGTGCTGCACTGAGACGTGACCACCACCAAGCATGGTGTGACATTGTGACATTAATCTGTCAATGCCTGCTCCCCATCTGATTTCTGCCATCAGCACGTCCCTAAAGCCTCCCCAAACTATGCAAACACATTTAGGACCATGACGGAAGGCGGCTGCGTGCCGGACGGTGCGGTGCCGGAGGCCCCAGTGGCCCATGCCCGACCAAGGTATGCCGCCCTCTTTTCAGGCGTTCATGCTGATCCCTGCAGTGCATGACCACAGCTACCTACCGTCCGGCCCGAAACGATTCCGATCAAGCCAGATTCGATACATATAATTAAATAGAATGAAAATGCTTAATATCATACTGTCCGTCCCTCGAACCGATCGATATGCGACGTTCTGATAGTGTGTGTGGCACCATGAATCCACAGACGGGTGCTTTCAGTTCGAACGCCTTCGGATCTCAACATTCAAACTTCGGCTCCTGTCACCCTACCCGCCCTGCTCGATTCTCGCCGCTCCTGCCGCGGTCCCATCCCGTACAGCCGCCTGAGTTTTCAACTTCGCAAGGACTTCGCCGAGAGGGCCGCGGAGGAGGCTGTTCAGATGCCCGACCTAGCCTACATGGGGGCTGCCTTGCGAGTCTGTCACAAGTTCGGGATCAAGTTGCACAACTGCGACCGACAGCGCATCAAGAAGGCGATCAGCAGGAGGGCTTCTGTTCCCCGTACCCTGAACTCCATCGTGGGCGTGTACGAAGATCGGCAGCATCCAGATTCAGTGGAGAATCTGGATCCTGTGGAGCCAGTGCAGCCTGAACCTGAGCGACTGCAAAAGTCATCCACTGCACGGGGGAGAGGCCGGCATCGGTGCACCGGGCGGAAGCGGAAGAATGACCTGGAGTCTGACTTCGACAAACGGAAGCGCCCATTCAAGGGCGCCGAATCCCACAAGGACTACCAATCCGCCGTGAAGAAAGCTATCGATGAATCTGCTAAGGAGATCCTGGACAAGGGGATCTCTACACATGCTGCCGGCAAGAAGATGCGTGAGAAGCTTGCTCAGCAGAACGTCCAGCTGGGACTTCGCCGGTGCCAGGAACACATCAAGTTGGCGCTTGCCAACGGCGGCACTGCCATCAGCCCCCAGAAGCCCGGCGGAGTCTACGTTCCCTCGGCCCTTGAGAAGAGCATCGGCCTGACGATCAGATGGTTCCGGGAGCGAAAGATGCCCGTCTTTCCTGAGGACGTGAAGGAATGGGCCAACCAGGAGATCGAAGGCACCCCCTTTGCTGAGAACTTCCGGGACGGCAAGGTCTCTGAGGGTTGGTACAGAGGCTTCCTCCAGCGACAGAATCTGGTCACAGGCCACCTCCGGCCCCTGGAGATGGCCAGACACCAGTGGTACAGTGAGGAGAACCTGAAGGACTACTACGAGGTAGCCAAGGGGGTTCTGCTGGAGGCCGGCGTGGCTGAGATCAACCCTGCCTTCGACCCTGAGGAGCCCCTGTCCCAGGAGTTGATTATCACTCACCCCGAGAGGATCGCCTCATACGATGAGACCAAGTGTGAGATGGACTGCACAAAAGGAGGCAAGGGGAACAGAGAGAAGACAGTAAGAGATGGGTATGACGATGATGGGGAGGGGGTGGTCACGAAGAGCGACGCCGCTGCCAGCGCTGCATGTGGGAGACTCGCCGACAACAGAGCGCTGCCTCCCATGCTGGTCTTCAACTCCGGGGACTCCATGGATGCTGCTTGGACGAAACACATCGCCTCTCAGGACATCAAAGACAAGGACGGTAACCCTCTTCCCTGGCAGTACCAGTGCAATGACAAGGGTAGTTTCACTGAGGCAATGATCATGCATTATGCCAATCATATCCTCCACCCAGCTCTCGGCTATCCCAAGCCCCGCACCACACACCCAGGCCATCAAGGTGTCGTGATATGTGATGGTGTGGGTGTTCATATTGGTTACAACGTCATACAAGAATATATCAAGTTGGGAATTTCTGTGTTGTTGAGGGTGCCCAATCTGAGCAGCAAGCTACAAGGCGAAGATCTCATCAGTTTTCTCGTGTTAAAGGTAAGCGCTGCCCCCACACCTGCCATGCATGCACTGCTTCCCAACTGGTCTGCTGCCTCTGCTTTGCTGCACTGCTGCCACTGCACTGCTGCCACTGCACTGCTGCCCCTCTGTTGGCATTGCACTGCTGCTGCCATGCTGCTGCAGCTGGCTGTTGCTGTTTTTATGTCATGCATGGATGTGCGGTGCACAAGGCTGGTTCGTACCACTGACTTTTACAGTTTTGTGGCGCAGGGTGACTTTCGTAAGCTAAAGCAGCAGACCTTTGTGCGGATCAACCTCGGCAGACGAGAGAAACGTTTACCCTTGCTCCCCCTTGGCCATGGGCACTTGGTGGACTGCTTCCATGCACCGTGGGAGAAAGCGTTCACTGCCGACAGAAACAAACGAGGCTGGGAGCTTGAGGGAGTGATCCCCTTCACCAAGAAGCAACTGTGGAAGATCCGCACTGTCAAGCTGGCTCCATCACCTTGGGAGCTTGCTGGCAACCATGTGTCCACTCGTGCCTCCAGGTCTGGTCCTGTGCCTCCCACCGAGGGGGGGGATCAGCAGTCGGCACTCGATCTTGCACCCCTGGCTGGCAGCCTCCGGATCCCAAACGAAGTCCAAGCTGTGATTCGCCAGGCAAGCGCCTTACCCCAGATCCACACTTCTGTCACGCCGGGCCTGTCTGAGCAGGAGTGCTTTGAGGCACTGGCTGCTGAGTATTTCAGAATCAGGGGAATGCTGGAGGTGGCCACCGACTTCATTGGGAAGTCTGCCAGTGCTCCTAGTCAGCCGCGATCTCGGGCCCGCGTCACAGCGAGCCAACTCTTTCGCCTTAAAGGCGGCGCCACCGGGGATGCAGCAGTGAGGGTTCAAGCTGAGAATCAAGCAGCCAAAGATTCAGCCCATGCCGAGAAGGAGGCCAGAGCCACTGCTGCAGCTGCCAAGAAAGCCGAGGCTGCAGGCAAAGCAGCAAGGGTGGGCATGGGGTTGCTTCAGAGAATAGCCAAGGAGGGGAGGTCTTGCATCGAGTCCTTCAGAGTCGAAGAGTTGAAGGACCTCTTGATCTACTCCGATCCCAGCAGTGGCCCGAAGGGCAAGAAGGAGGACCTGAAGACCCGCGTCTACGAGCTTCCGATCGTCCGGCAGGCCATTTCCATGCACAACGACGTGCCCGCGGGCACTGCTGATGTGTTGACTTTTCCCCGACCTCCCGCGGGTCCGCCCACCCGTCCGCCGGTCCCGCCTGCTATTCCCGCCGCCCTACCGCCCCGCGATCCGCCCCCAACCCCACAGACTGGTTCCAATGACGTCGTAAGTGATGACGCGACTCCGGGATCCGTTGTGCATCCCCCAGCGGCTGATACAACCGAGGAACCGGTAGCCGGGGTATCCGGGGTGTCTGGCATCATCGCGGATCCTGCCTCCGGGGAGGGTTTGCAATAGCGGTGTAAGTGTGACACTTTGACCCACGCAGTGCCGACTTGAATTTTTAATGCATCAAACACAACGGCACACATCCAGGCGCCACATACTGATTCTTTTACATATCATCTACATTTTCCTTCGCTACGGCGACTTCATCGGACACCGCGGCTTCCCGCGGTAGTCGGCGGCCGCCGATTGTGTCACACTACGTTTGCACTTAGTCATTTTGGACGGTACCTACGGGCTCACGGTTCGATCAGTCAGAATTCAGATAGGAAAGGGTAGCTAGGGTAGATTAGGGTAAATCAGGGCATGTTACCCTAGTTATATACCCCGGTGATCCCCGACCTCAACTCGATCGGCCTCGATCATGTGCATGCACATTGCACACACGTCAGTACGTCCTTATTACGTACTACGAGTACACGTTAGTACGTGCCAGCTAGTGCATGCGCGTATGTCTTTTGTATATCTCTTTTTTGCAAAAGGGTTTTGTTCTGACGATCATGGGTTTTGTTTCAACCTGCTTGTTTGCATTTGTCCCTATCCTCCCTCTAGTAGGAACCTACCCTAGCTGGTTTTTCTTCACCCCCGGGACAAGGTGGGTCGAAAAACCTAGGAACCTAGCTGGTATTGCAGGGATTTCCTGAAAATGGAGGACAACACGGTCGGCCAGGCAGTCCAATTCATGCCGACAGCCAGGCTCCTGCCTTAGATGAGTTGCTACGGCCCAGTCAGTGGCCCAATCCTCATGTCAAGTATATACAGTCAACATCAAGTCGAGAGAGAGAGAGAGTGAGATTATTTTTGATGTTGATTTACAGTTGTGTGCCGATGACGTTACCATTACAGTATGATCACACAGTAAAAGGGTTGTGCTGCAGTCAGAAGCTGTAGACAAGACGGATGCAGGCGACAACGTGAAGCAGCCTTCAGCTAGCCATGCCTCTAGCTATGAATTCCCGCACGTGGGGCGGGCGGGGGCCATTTGCTCCTTGATCAGTTTTTAAAACACTCGATGCCGCTTCGTCAGGTCGGCCCATCACGGCCGGCGGCTGGAGCCCGGGCCATGCCTGCACAGTTAATTTTTCATATCGTCCAGCTTCACCACAAGTTGGGTCCGTGGGCCTGCGCGGCATTAAATCACGAATGTCTGATGTGAGTCCTGGCAATTAACCGTCTATCGATGTTAAGCTGTGGAGGGTGTGCTGTGCGTTACGGACGCCTGTCTGCTTGGGAGGCCCTGAAACGGTCATGCGCACCCCAGTGCGTACCTTGTCCAGCTCCAGCCCCTTCAGCCCGGCTCACTGCAATGCATTGAGCTCCTGATCGGCTCTTCGAGCACTGGGGAGGCGGTGTGAAGGTGCAGCTGACAGGACAGGATTTGACTGTGTGGCAAAATGTACCACCGTGCCCTACCTGCATTTGTTGCACCGTGCCCTACCAGAGCGGCCGATATTTTTGGTAGAAAATTTCAGTTATGTGCTCGGCCTCAGTTTTTAGAAAAATTTTGAAATTCGTGTAAAACATCGCATCGCAGAAGCAGATTGCACACACTGGCGCGGAAGGGCAACCGGGGAATAATTTAATAGAGGGCGAGAGGCGCGACATGGAGGAATGCAGCTGCAGGGGAGGGGAAGACTTGCCATGGGTGTCGCCACCGGTCAGCCGGTGGGAGGCGGGTTGGGGGGGGGGGGGGGGGGGGCATGCAGCACGCGTCACCGTGCCTGCCCTGCCCTGCCCTGCAACCAGCAGGTGGAACACAGGCTGGAGAGGGGAAACATTTCATAATACCGGTCGATCTATACATATACATATCATACAACAGCACTGCAGCTCTGGCTGTTCTGTTAGCTATCGACTCGTCTCCGTGCCTCGATCATTTGCCCGATCCAAGTAGCCCTTGGAGCCTGTAACACAATGCTACCCAGCCGATCGGAGACTGAAAACCTTCTTGCCCGAGAACCGGTGGTGCTACTCTTTCTGGGTACCCGGATAATACCACCAAGGCCCCAGTCCGATCTGCGGCGGGAGCCTCCAGTGGACCGTCCATGTGTGCTCCCCTCCCCAAGACTCAGCTTTGATTGTCGCGTGTTTTCCATGCTGGAGTTGAACTTCCGCATTTCCTGCTTCACTCTCGTGCCTCTTGCGAACCCAGCGCCAGCAGGGCGAGAAATCGGCCGCAGGCCCTTTCGGCCAGCAAACGGTGGCAGCCGGTATGCGTTGACTTCGATGGACTTCCTTGTCAGAGTGGACGTGTCTGGATCAGTATGACGCGCAGTGTACCTCGACATGTCCGGAGTCTCAGAATCGGGAGCCGATTTCCTGTGGATATTCCGCAACTTCTTGCGGGTAGGGGACTTCTTGCCCATGTCAAGGGCACCCTGCCTCATACACTGCAGGCTTGATTGGACGAAAGTACTGACGTGCGAATCCTTGACCGATATGTGACTGTCCAGCAGCGCTTCCTTCATCTCTGACAGATCCTGGCCCACAGCCTCAGACAGCTGCAGCACCAGGGCGGCCAGCTGGCTGTGGTCCTCCACAGGGGTCAGAGACACTAGCGGGAGGAGCGCACGGACCTTGTCAGACGAGTTTGTGCTGTTGAGCTGCTGAGACAGGGAGTGAAAGATCGCCAGAATCCGCCTGGCATGTTCTGGACCCAACCATCCCGGCTGGCGCAGCCAAAGTGGGACGACTGACAGGGCCCCCTCGATGTACTCATCTCTCAGCTCGTTGACGTGAGCGATCTCGTCTGCAGTCTCTGCCAGGTCGGCGGACTCCATGTCCCCGGTCGCCTCTTCAACAGCAGTGTACAGCTGGCGTGCGGTGCAATACTCCTGACATGTCCACACCCTCTGATGATAGCGTGATCCTGGCTCCTCTATTGTGCGGATGGCCACCGTTGACCGTGCGGCGCTGTACACGGCCAGCATGCGGGCCAACAGGGTGAACTTCAGAGGGCAGTGCGCCTGCGGAACTGACAGCCGGTCCAGCCACACAAATGAAGCTCCACTCTGGCGGATAGCTGTCAGCAGGGACCTGAGCTGGAAGTCGTTCATGTTGAGGACTGTGCCGTGTCCTAACTCGACCTCTGAGCTCTGCCAGCGGTAGCTCACAGCCAGCGTGTCATCCATGCGGCTGGGAGTGGCCTTGTAGTAGCGCAGGGGCTTCGTAGCCAGGACATTGCCACCTGCCTGATACTTGCGCAGGGCCCTGGAGAGATCTGCGGCGCACACAATGAGGCCGAACCCCGCAGAATGCTCGATGTCCTGGAAGGTGCTGGTTTTGGATCCCGGCAGGAACACAATTAACGCTGCCAGCACTGCCCGGAGGATGTTTACGCCCACCAGGATCGTCAGGGGCGTTCCGCCTTCCACCCTCGTAGCTAGCAGGATGATGAGGAGGATCAACAACAGGTTCCTTCGTGATACATCATCCGACAGGCCTATGCTGATATCGGCAGCGTTATTGTAAACACTTATGTTGGACATCAATGAAGCATTGCTGGGTGCGTCCGAATCGGAGCTGCCTGACTGACGTCCTGATGACACAGGGGATGGAGATGGGGATGGAAATATCCTCGCTGTTGCTTTGCCTCCGCTCCATAGCTTCCAGACAATCCAGGACACAGTGTCCTGCAGGATGCGAGTGTGCCAAAGTGCAAGCCCTTGGACGACTAAGCTGGCGACCTGTAACCCAAGGTACGCCATCACCTCAGTCGGGCCGGCCTTGCCAGAGACGATCCGAATCTGCCTGAATATTGTATGTAGCATTGCCAGGCTGAAACCAGCGGCAACGAGGCCGGGCAACTTGATAGAGCGTCCGGCGGCCTTTCTTTTCCCGGTCACGCGGAAGGCGATATCCATGGCACGGCTCCACACGTTGACGGGGCAGCTCAAGAAGTGGACTGTGCAAACCCCGGCAACCAACGTAGATGCCGCAGCCGGGAGAATGCTCCATGCTATGGTGAATTCGCACACCTCGCTGCCCGCGCACTGCCTCACGATTTCCTCTGGACAACCACCCTGACGGCTTTGGTGTCCAGCCACTGCGTACACGCCAAGCAAGGCGGCCACTGTCGGGCCGGCCACCAGGCCGTATAGGACGTTGGTGGATCGCAGCAGAAGCAGCGTGTTCCGGAATATGTTGGGAGACGCCGCAAAGACCCAGGATCCAGGGATGTCCTGCGGCGGTTTGAAGCCCCTGACAGCAGGGGGCAGGCGGTGACTTTGGAGTCGGTGTATGTGAAGAACCCTGTGGACCAATAATGCGCCGACCCCCAAATACGTACACACGAAAGCGATTATACGCGCAGTTCTTAGCCCGCGGTCCAGCGAGTGGCAGGCTTCCGATGGCATAAACCTCTCCTGCGTTTCTGCATGCCTGCGAATGTCAAACGGGCAAGAGAAAGCGAGCAGTACGGAAATGTCGACCACTACAACCGTACAGTAAGCCACCGCCGTGAGAGTGAGGAATCGGGTCACTCCCAACGGGGAGCCTACCCAGCGAGAGGCTGCATATGCAAGCCACTGCATTTGCTCCAGAGCAACTCACGGTTAAGTCACCCAAGGAGATGGACTACAGCCGCATGTATTGCGATCCACATCACTTCACCAGCGCGAGGGGTCGCGGAAGCCCTGCACTGTCAATCCAGCAACTGCACGTCGAGTTGCCGTGCCTTGATGTAGCTACGGTCTTGCGGCACACCGGTCATAGCTCGATACGAGCCACTCTGTGTAATAAGGGCGAAGGCCGAACCGTATAAAAGACGGACAGGTATCTCCTACCTACCCTTCTACTGTACCAGACACCTACGTTATTTATCGCTATAGGTTGATTACAGGCGAAGATTCGACCAAAATGCCAGTACGTAATAACCAGACACCTACGTACGTATCGCTATTCGCTACTCGTACAGCATGAACCTATGGAACTCTGTACCTGTACGGAAACGGTACCTCGACACCTGTGTAAGTACACACACGTACGAGTAATATGTATAACGAGTGAGGATGTGGCGCTAGCTATACACGTAGCGTATGTGGCGTATGTGGGACCATGTAATCTCTCTGATGTCCTTCAAGAATGGACTTATTACAGGTGTAATTTTAAAAAAACAATTAGTACTCTCTCTCTCTCTCTCTCTCTCTCTCTCTCTAATGTAACCGGATGTAACCAGGCTGTCCATCTCCTCCTGACATGCATGAAACCATGCACAGCTATATTACATAGTGTACACTAGCTACCGGCGACCCTACCTACCTTACATGGTAGGTAATTACTAATAATACCTCGTCACCTTACATGGTAGGTACACCCCGGTCGTACGGCTCCTACAGGCCTCCCACCCCTTTGACCTGTGCTAGCCGCTACAGTCTCATGATTCCGGCCTTGCCCCCAAGGCCCCGGTCCTCCTGTAACCATCCCGTCACCTACCTTACATGTACACTGTAGTGTACACTACACATGCATGTGTACTACATTTCGTATATGTAATTACCTCGTCACATCTACATTAATTGCTGAGCAAAATTATTGGTACTAGCGGGTACTACGTGCCTAGTGAACTATCCGGAGCTGCAATGCTCCTAGACCTTTGGACCCGGCGGGGCCTCCCCGACATTGCCACGTAATATATTCTACGCTTGTCACACGTTAGGATGGATGTATTACGTCAGAAGGGCCTAGCTCCGTCTCATTCTCTCTCTCGAACGGGCTGACGCCCTCACGTGTAGGGTTTACCTTCCTTGGTACGCGCCGGGACACGACATAAACCGGTCTTTTTAGTGGGTTAAACTCCCACACTACCCTTGATCGGCAGCCCTTGACTCAGTGGGGTCCAACTGTCGTGATTGGGTGCCTACCCTTAAGGCCAGTCTCCGCTTCGCGGCGTCTGGTCTTCGAGACTTGAATCTCGGCTCGAAAGAGTGGGGCAGGGGTTTTTCGACCCACCTTCTCCCGGGGGTGAAAAAAAGTACTAGTATTACTAGTAGTCACTAATCGGCGGCATCCCCTTCAGGTTGTCAGCGGTGCCGGTAGGGAGCGGGGGCCCTAATTATTATAGACATGTTCCTAATTATAGATATTTTTCGCAAGGAAACATAAACAAGATCAAACATATTCGTGAGGATTACGAATAGTACCAAGATAGAGTCCGGAACAGGTTCCCGGCCCTAAAAGTATTTTCCTCATTTTGGGAGCTAAACACGACCAAATATACGGAAACAGTCGATCGGACAAGCGGATGCTCGTACGAGTAGAGAGAGATAGTACTTTAACCAGTATATAGAAACGTACCAAATGTCTCGAATTAGGAACACATGTCTATGATTAGGTCCCCTCGCCCTACTAGGCCTTACGGAATCCAATCGGATTTCGCTACAAACTGAGAATCTCCCCGGCCTGCTAATCCGATATTTTATGTAAAACACGCAAAAATATAACCAAGTCATGACGAAAATATAGAAAAAGTAGGGGTTCGTGAATTGTGTGATGAGTGTGCGTACTGTTGCTAGTGTCGACACTAGTATATACTGAGAGCTGCTTGGGCCAAGGGTGGGACGTGGGTGCGAGTGGAGGGCATACCCGAGGGTGCTGTGGCCAGGGTTAGGGTCAATGTACTCATCCCGCGAGCAACCCTAGCCACGATACCGTTTCCTCGCACGGTTCCGCAGCTACGGCCTATACACTGTTTTCACCGACAGCGGTGTGCAGCGTGGCCCTAGATTACCGCATGGGCACTAGTGAATGAGAAACCCTCAGAGTACCCTCGAGAGCATCACTCAAGCTTTGTATAGATATGCCTAGTCCCTGGGCAAGACGGGTTGCCGTGTTGGTGTATTGATGGGCGAACAAAGCTCGGGTGCAACGGAAATTCGGCATCGAGGAAAATACGGGTGAGTTTTTACATGCAGTGCATACAGAATAGCATACATGGCATGAGCTCAACACGCCTAGCACATTGCCATGCAGTAGACTCCACAAGTAATCCGGCCCCCCTAGCGTGACCGTGATTGCCCGCGCTCTTAGCGCAATACAACATCATACCGTGTTGGCTCAGCTAGGGTTTGCCAATCATTTTGCTCAGTAGTGTACACCATGTATATCGATCGAGATCATCTCCTCTCTCATCTCAGATAGTTCTCAGTAGACCTACTCGTACGCAGGCTGCATGGGAATTTGGAGATAATTTGGGAAGGTGAACAAATTACAGAAACATTACTAGCTAGTACCCGCAATACACAGTGTATAATTCGGACCTCGTACTAGCACCCTCTTGGTACAATAATAATGAAGGGGGTGATTTAGGTGAAAGAAAGGTCCCATAATACAGGCGGCGATCAATTTATGCCGTCCTCAATGGTCGTGGCCTGGCCGCGTGGGTAGGGTACCTACAGTACTCGTGAGAGTTGGAGTACGCGCACCTTCTCCCGGGGGGCGGGGGTGGAAAAAAAACGCGCGAGTCACGGGCCGGATCGGAATATCGGGAATCGGGATTCGGGATCGATCACAATTCACAGGGTCCCCCCTTAAGTCTTTTAACCCTTTGCTACCTTACTGTACGCCGTACGGTCGCCACGAAAGTAAATTGTACGGTGTACCCAGCTACCTACCCTACTCCCTATGTACCCGTGATACCTATCTATGCGGTGTAGGTAGGGTACCTACGAGCTACAGAGCTATAGCCTATCCCGGTATCTCATATGTTACATCTGAACAAACTATACTAACTAATTTAGAGTACCCCGGCACGTGGTCAGTCTGCATGTACTGAGGATACTCCTGAGCCGTGAATACCGGCCTACAGTATCACCCGGAATATCAGCGCCTGGGCGCCTAGGTCTGCGGGTAAACGGTGTAAAAACCCGTGCATGCAGTGGCTTTTAACGTGGTGCGTTTCAGGTGACTTTTTTGCATTCTGCAGGGTTACTGCACTTAATCACTAGACCGCCGCCCCTCTACATGCCGCTGGTTTCTAGCAGATCCATTTAGAGTAGCTACTGCAGGTACCTAGGTAGGTACTTGTATCATTTAGTGAGCATGCTAGCCGGTAGGTACTTGGGGGGGGGGGGGGGGGGGGGGGGGGGGTAGAGGGGGAAGAGCATATATAAACCCGTAACTGCATGGCGGAGCGCTGTCATCAGCTCACACGTCTCCTGAAAGCCTGCGGCCTGCATGGGTCGCCCGCGGCGACCTCGCCAACACTGCCCAGTACCGCGAAAAACTAAAGCGATCGTGAAATGCTTCGCAGGCTAAGGAAACTCGACGCTAAGCTACTGATCTCGGTCAGACGCCGGTTGCTGCGAGCTGAAGTTCGCTCAGTAACAGCCGATGTCCGACGGCCAGGACGATACGTAACTGTATCCGAGTAGTTTTTAAAAAAAATGCTACTGTACTAGTCGTACTGTAACCATCTGTTCCCAAAATATAGCCGAAATACCCATTCATGCACCACATCGCTCCAATCGCATGGGCGCTCGCCCAAATGATAACAAATTAAGAGTGATAGTACTTGTACTTTGTATGTGTGTGGCTGTGCTCATAGGTCTGTAACCGTCCTCATACGAGTACGGTACCAGCTCTTAAGTACTCTCTAGTATCTAACACTGTGTAGGTTCATACGTGAACCAACGGAAAGCATGGAAAATGTAGAAAAGATAGAATCGGGGCGAACAGAGTAGGTATTTTATGAAAGGGGTTGTCCGTATTCAGGTAGGTGTATTTTAGGATCAGGGTACCTACGGAACGTTCTAGAAGACGCGTGGGCGGAAACGAAACCCGTTGCAACTCCTGTTAATAGTTTTTTAACCTTTGCTGCGTTCCGCATTCCGCACTCCGTGTCTGTGAACTGTGAAGCGCCGCTGCACTCCGTGTCGGTCGGGTCGGAAACCAGAGCCACTCCCCCCGTTGCCTGCCTAAATAGAACTGCCTGCCTAATTAAACAACAAAAACTCCGTAGTCCGCATGAGTCCGCAGTACTCCGCGGTCCGCGCTCCGCGGATATCGGCCGGCCCCGCAGTCTGCGGTCCGCACTCCGCACGATCCGCATGCACTCCGCAGTTCGCACTCCGCACTCCGCAGACATCGGCCGGCTCTGCAGACACCGGCCGGCTCCGCAAACACCGGCCGGCCGCACTCCGCACTCCGCACTCCGCGCTCCCGCCGCGCTCCGAAGACATCCTCGCCCAGGTCGGAAACCTGAGCCACTCCCCCCCACCCCCCTCCACCCTTGCCTGAATTGCCGGCCTGCCTAAATATTCGTAGAAGTAGCGATACATAGATTTGTACGACATGAAAGTTAAAAATGTAATGAAGACAATTCCACAGATTCTCCAACATTCTCGTGTTGTTCTACGGACCCCGAATATTTGTTTCCAGAATACAATGGAAAGAATAGAAAACGCCCGAAAAAGACCGTGAAATCTGCAAATTAGAGGCGAAATCAGAGGAGGAACAGAAAAGTGAAATAGGCTATAGCTGTACCCCTGGCTAGAGCCCCTACGAGTACCAGTACGGGCATAGCGGTACGAGCAGGGTGAAGGTACCGTACCTACGTAGTACTCGTACGTACCTCGCGCTCTAGCTAGAGTTACCGACGTATCCAGAGCCCCCGATATCCCGGGATAGGAATGGCGTATCCCGGGATATCCCGGGACGTATTATCAACCCAACGGTATGTACGGTAGGTACCCTAGCTAGTACGAGTAGCTATCGATCAGACAGAGGTAGTTTCTGATTCACAGTTCTGCGAAGATCACG
>NW_027452058.1:0-21618 GCF_964194025.1 Convolutriloba macropyga
GCAGCTAATTTTTAATTAATTCAATTGTCCAAAAATTCGGTGTTTTACTTCTCCCGAAGTTTTATAGGAGGGTTTAAGTATTTATATATCATAAAGAGAATAAATTGAGAAACTAAAGATAAACTTTCCCAGGGACAGAAAAATACTTGATCGAAACTTGATCTACATTTTGAAACAAAATTTAAGTTTCTTTCAGGTAAACAGTTTGGAATGTGAATTTTTGTTCCTTCAGATCCAACGTTAAAATTCAAAAAAGACTTGCATGGGAAAACTGTTATCTTCCGTTAGCAACAGGCCAACTAATTTTTTACAAAAAAATTTTTTGGTAGCAATTCGTGGTAAAAAATTTGGAGATATTGGCGGAAAATTGGCGAAAAATCAAATAGACACAGGAGACATTATCAACTTTGAAAATTTAAAACGTTATTAGTGGTATCATTTTTCAGATCTGCTGACGAGAGCTCATATAATATTATTATTTGGAAGTAAAAGCGAACTTGATATCAGAACAGAAGTTTTTTATTCTCACTTTCAACTAATTTGCGTTTAAAAAATGTGTGTAATTTTTTGAACAATTGTTGAAGTGCCACTTAGGCAGAAGGTCATTTATCTATATAACAGGTCGACTCAATATTATAGGGCTCAATATTTTGAATATTCTGACCAACTCTACGCTTAGTTGCAAATCAAATGCAAACCAAAGACAACCAAAGCAAAAAACCAATCAATTTTTGGTAAACGTATGACGAAAGTTTTGCAGTTGTGGCATTTATGTTTGTTGTCTGTGGCATATCCTCGTGACATTAATTACACAATTCTTGAGCGAAATTTATGTATATCTGAATCAAAATTTGAATTCTAAACGACTTTAGGATCAATATTAGCTTCCAAGGGATGCTTAGTTATGAAATTGAGATTAGGATAACACAAAAGCGAATCCCCGTATTTCACTACTGAACATGCATAATTCAGAACTTACTTTTAAAATCGGTACTGAAACAGCATATTTACATCAAAATAATTGGTTATTAGGCCAAAAAAACAAAACAACAATTCAGACTGTTCTGAGTAATCCCATAGTAAAATCAGATACTATGAGAATATTTAGAGAAAATTGAAAAATCTGGAGCACGTCAGAAAAGCATGCAAATGTAGTATAATATAAATATGACTGTGGTGTTATGAAGTATGGTTTGAATATTCCTGTGTTGTGATGTAGTATAATGTGCTTCATACACTAATAGTCTAATTCATCTAAATGTATATTGACACAAATAGGGAGAAAAGTTACAACAATTGAATTGCATATGTTCTATTCAGAACGTAAGGAAGACAAAGAAAAAATTTCAGACACTGTTGAACTTATGCAGACAAAAGACAGTACGTGTAGCAAAAATTTAGGTCAAATACGTTTGACGCTTGGCGCTACAATAAGTAATCGGAGGTCAACATATATAATAGAACACGAATGAGTAAACCCGATAGGCTTGAACAAAAGTTAATTTATTCGTTAACGCAATAGTCAGGAACTGAACGTAGCTGAATCCGTCGCGTGTACCACATTCCACCCTTGGTGGAATTAATTTTTGCTTTACTATATGAAATTTTTGTAATACTTACTTATTAACTTTCACAGCATTTTAAATCTAATAAAAGGTCTGATGTCTTTTAATTCGTTCAGTACGATGAGCGGATCAGATGACTTGTCATTTGACATGTCCAATGTAATAGGCCCCAAAGCGACTCGGTGGAAAACTGGCCAAATACTCGGAGCATGTCAGATTGAATGACGTTTGCTCATACATTTAGTAAATTGTTCCGTCTAGAGTGAAGTCTGTCTAAGATTCAAAAACAAATTTTTCAACGGGCCCTGATTTGGACATGTCCGAAACAATTTTCTGGTTAAACGGAGTCGTTTTTTCACGGGTTGTTGTTGATGAGGTGCTGCATGGATTTGACTGGCTGACCTTTATTATCAATATTGGTGATGCGACAGTCGCGTTTAAGTCATTAGTTGCATTCCTGACTGACTGGAATATCGATTTTTTTTGGTGGCAGAGGAATATACCTGGCTTCCAGGTATCTTGTTGGCAAGTGCATCCTTTATTCGTTTCTTGTTTACTTCCGGAGCCAGGTCGTTTTGCTTTTTAACTGCTCGGTTCACCGAAACCAAAAAATTGTGGTTGGCGAATTTTCCTACCACTTTTGCTAGTGCTTTTTACTGGGGATTTTTGGTGAATTTCTGCCATTTGAAGATCTTCTCCAGCTTGTTTTTGTGTTTCCTTTTTTTATTGAAGTGAGTATTGCAACTAGGTGCTTTTTTGGACCTCTCATTTTTGGGATGCGTAGCTGCAGGGCGCTTTGCACTTTCGGCAATTTGATCTTTCTCGACCCCTCGCTGTTTTCTTGTTTTTTCTTTTGTGAAGAATATCGCCATTACTTCAGAACAGAAGTTTTTTATTCTCACTTTCAACTAATTTGCGTTTAAAAAATGTGTGTAATTTTTTGAACAATTATTTAAGTGCCATTGAGGCAGAAGGTCATTTATCTATATAGCAGGTCAACTCAATATTATAGGGCTCAATATTTTGAATATTCTGACCAACTCTACGCTTAGTTGCAAATCAAATGCAAACCAAGGACAACCAAAGCAAAAAACCAATCAATTTTTGGGAAACGTATGACGAAAGTTTTGCAGTTTTGGCATTTATGCTATCACAACAAAAAAGTTTTTGTAGCAAAAAAAGGAAAGATTCTTATACTTTGAACACTCGTGGCCCGAAACTTGAATTTGTTGTCTGTGGCATATCCTCGTGACATTAACTACACAATTCTTGAGCGAAATCTATGTATATCTGAATCAAAATTTGAATTCTAAACTACTTTAGAATCAATATTAGCTTCCAAGGGATGCTTAGTTATGAAATTGAGATTAGGATAACACAAAAGCGAATCCCCGTATTTCACTACTGAACATGCATAATTCATAATTCAGAATTTACTTTTAAAATTGGTACTGAAACAGCATATTTACATCAAAATAATTGGTTATTAGGCCAAAAAAAAACAAAACATCAATTCAGACTGTTCTGAGTAATCCCATAGTAAAATCAGATACTATGAGAATATTTAGAGAAAACTGAAAAATCTGGAGCACGCCAGAAAAGCATGCAATTGTAGTATAATATAAATATGCCTGTGGTGTTAGGAAGTAGGGTTTGAATATTCCTGTGGTGTGATGTAGTATAATGTGCTTCATACACTAATAGTCTAATTCATCTAAATGTATATTGACACAAATAGGGAGAAAAGTTACAACAATTGAATTGCATATGTTCTATTCAGAACGTAAGGAAGACAAAGAAAAAAGTTCAGACACTGTTGAACATATGCAGACAAAAGACAGTACGTTTAGCAAAAATTTAGGTCAAATACGTTTGACGCTTGGCGCTACAATAAGTAATCGGAGGTCAAAATATATAAATGATCACGAATGAGTAAACCCGATAGGCGTGAACAAAAGTTAATTTATTCGGTAACGCAATAGTCAGGAACTGAACGTAACTGAATCCGTCGCGTGTACCACATTCCACCCTTGGTGGAATTAAATTTTGTTTTACTATATGAAATTTTTGTATTACTTATTTATTAACTTTCACAGCATTTTAAATCTAATAAAAGGTCTGATGTCTTTTAATGCGTTCAGTACAATGAGCGGATCAGACGACTTGTCGTTTGACATGTCCAATGTAATAGGCCCCAAAGCGACTCGGTGGAAAACTGGCTAAATACTCGGAGCATGTCAGATTGAATGACGTTAGCTCATACATTTAGTAAATTGTTCCGTCTAGAGTGAAGTCTGTCTAAGATTCAAAAACAAATTTTTCAACGGGCCCTGATTTGGACATGTCCGAAACAATTTTCTGGTTAAACGGAGTCGTTTTTTCACGGGTTGTTGTTGATGAGGTGCTGCATGGATTTGACTGGCTGACCTTTATTATCAATATTAGTGATGCGACAGTCGCGTTTAAGTCATTAGTTGCATTCCTGACTGACTGGAATATCGATTTTTTTTTGGTGGCAGAGGAATATACCTGGCTTCCAGGTATCTTGTTGGCAAGTGCATCCTTTATTCGTTTCTTGTTTACTTCCGGAGCCAGGTCGTTTTGCTTTTTAACTGGTCGGTTCACCGAAACCAAAAAATTGTGGTTGGTGAAATTTCCTACCACTTTTGCTAGTGCTTTTTACTGGGCATTTTTGGTGAATTTCTGCCACTTGAAGATCATCTCCAGCTTGTTTTTGTGTTTCCTTTTTTTATTGAAGTGAGTATTGCAACTAGGTGCTTTTTCGGACCTCTCATTTTTGGGACGCGTAGCTGCAGGGCGCTTTGCACTTTCGGCAATTTGATCTTTCTCGACCCCTCGCTGTTTTCTTGTTTTTTCTTTTGAGAAGAATATCGCCATTACTTCATTTTTCCAACTCTGTAGCGTGAGCGTGAAGTCTCAGTGTATCCACTGTTGATGTTCTTGTAATTTGATCTGATCTCCGTCTATTTGCATGCATTCCGAGAGCCGTCGATTTCTACTTTTTAGTGCCAAATTTGGAGATATCGCACTTTTAGTCTCAAAATCCATGTTGCATCATGTTCGTAGCCAAGGCTGTGGATTCAATAACTGTGCCGGGAGCTAAAAATTCGATTAGTTTGTCTAAGTGCTTTGTCGCCCACTTTTTGGGGTCCACATTCCAAGCTATAGCAAGGCGGTTTGATTCGTCTTTTCTGGTGATCGGGTTACTCTTATCGTTTAAGCAGAGGTAACGAGTTCGGAGCTCCAGGTTCGCAATGTATTTATCATTTGCTTCCTTGATCAACGTAGCTTTCGTGCACAATTTTTCCTCATCGCTTCTGCATTGCGTCATTGCGTTTGTCATCTGGCAGAAGTTCTTTGCTTGTTCCAGTTTAGAGTTTCTGCAACTGCAGGTATGTGTTTTGGATTTGTATCTGGAGGTCACCTGTAATGAGCATAAAGAAGCGAGAGTTAAACTATATTTTGTGTACATATTCGTAATTGGTAAATAATGTCTCTAATTGTCCTCGGGATTTTAGTATTGTAATTGCTTATCATATTTTGTTGTTTAATGAAGGCAATTCTGCCTTTGATTATCTGGATTACTCTCTCAACCAAACTGATCGCACGAAGGTTGTTGGCCGAAGCTTCCATTACATTTTTGTTGTGCTACACACAGAAGTTTCCAAGGTTTTAGCCAGTAAAAATACGCGCTTGATTAACTCTAATGTTCTTGGGCACGCTGTGTTTGTATATGCAATCCTCAACGGTTCTTTAATATCATCGTTTGATGTACCTGCATAGAGTTTTGGAAAAGGATATTTACCGAATCGGTCTGCTGGTAAATTTTTTGACTTTGGTCGTCAAGTATTAGACAGGCGAAGTCTATTTGTACTTGTTTATTTGGAAGTTTTCATTTCCTTAAAACTTCAGTATTGTAATTTTATATTATTAATTTTAAATCTGTACATATGAAAGTGCAAGGAGTGCGTATACACGCGATATGCGTGTACAGCATTAGCTTTATTTATTGAATTAACTGAATTTGATTAATGTTAAAAAATAAGATTGTGATAATTAAAAAAGAAATAATTTGAGAAATCAAATGAAAATAAATTAAAGCGAATTGTTAGATTGATTAAAATTTTGGATGGAGAGATTGAATTTTAATGATGCAAAAGAGTGTGACTGAACATTATGTTTACTATTTGCAAAAAGCAGTTTTGAATTTAGTTCCTAAGTACTTTTCTAGTTTGTCTAAGCACTTTAGCCAGTGCCTTTCCTTAAAAAGAACGGGAACTTGCTGGTCGTGTTCATTTTTTCCACATATAATTGCAGTACCGAATTTATTTTACCAGGTTGAATTTTGCTACTACGAATTCCTCATCGTATAACGAAATTTTGTGTGCATCTTCAGAGGGGTATGGTGACATAGATGCGACAAAACTCATATTAGAGCCAAACATATGCTATATATTGAAACTCTAAGTCCATAAAATCCAGTTTTAATTCAGTACGCGCCTGCATAATCACCTCCAATTTTGTTAAAGTTACAGTGTTTTGAATTTTGTGGATCTAACTGGAGTTTACTTTATGCGTTTTTCAAATCAAGGGCGCTAAACCATACCCCATTTTATTGGATTTGAGGATCACTTTTCCAATGTTGTCCGTTAGGAGTTCATTGTTCGGCATCAGATATTTGATCTTATGGATGGCTTTATTAAAAAATTTTTGAGTCTAGTTCAAATTTTATCGACTGATCCCTACTTTTTAATGCTAATACTATTGGCAATATAGAGAAAAGATCAAGACAATTGTTTATTTTCTCGACTTTACCTTCAGATATTAAGTTTTTTTCTCGCTCTTGCCTTGCTTCTAAAGATGAATTGTTTTGACCTTTACGATATAATACAGTGAATTTGTCTAAAATTTGATTTAACCGTGTGATTTTTAAGAATCTCCTAGATGATTGATTAGGTTAGAAAAAGTTTTACTAGTTTCTGTTTTTGTATTGCAGGGTTTCTCAACAGTGAAATATGACTTTCCTTGTTTCTGAATTAGTTTCAGTCCAATTTTTGCATACAAATCTCTTCCAATTAGTTGTTTATGCCCAAACTGTAGCACTATAAACGCACCACAATTTTTTTCTAAGTGTTTACTTAACATCCATCTTTTTCAGGACAAGAGTTTAGCGATCCAATATTGTCAATGGGGCCATTCGAGAACGTTTTAATTACTGTTTTATCTTTTCCATTCCAAAAAAAATGTTATGACAGGATTGTTATATTTTATTAGCCAAATGTTCGATGGCCATCGTTGACAGATTTCCCAAATCAGCCAAAACTTCTACCTGCACAATTTTGAGTTCAATTTTTGCGCTTCTTGGTTCGATCTCTTGGTTGTTTTGTACGTATAGTTTGATTAAGTCATCTGAGTCCGATGTGTCTGGCCTACATTGTTCGCTAAACTTTAAATCGATAAGCGAATTCACTACTGGATTTTCTGGAATTGTGTTTACCATCGTTTGCTTTTCTGTTGGTGAAAGAATTCGATTGGTTTTTTAGACTATTTTAGCAAACACGAGCAAAGTGGTTTTTCCATTGCATTTTTTTGCAAATTTGGTTTTTCGCCGGGCAACGCAATTTGTGATTTTTATCATAAAGAAAACTGCAATTACGACAATTGTTGTGATTTGTTCTTTCTTGATAATTTCATGGTTAACATTTTTTTTGTGTCGATAGTAAATGTTTGAATGGTTCTCGATGATCGCGTATAGAGTTGATCAGCCCAGGGTTTTCGACTCACATTCAACCCATTTCTTTTGTTCTTCGACATCTGTTTTCCCAAGGTTTTTGAGTTGTTTATATTGAGTTTGCCTTTCACGTTCGAATGATTTTTGGCGTTGGATTAGAAGCTGGTTCCTTTTTTTGATTCAATTGGGAGAACAACGTTTGCAGGTACTGATCAAAACAGTATTCCAATTTTAATTTTTTTCCAATAATGTCATGTTTGCGTATGCTAGCCATTTGTCACATGGTATTGAAATTTCTTGTGATTGACTTTTCTTGAATGGTTTTCTTCCTAATGGCGTTCTCGTGTGTTCTTTGCTGACTGTGCCATGCCATAACATAATTCCAAAGCGATACGCGACAGTCAACTTCATCTAAATGTCTTTTAATACAAATAGAGAGAAAAAGAGTAGATATTTTAACAAACGAGTTGCAACTGTTCAATTCAAAACGTAAGGCGGAGAGTGAAACATTTTCAGACACCGTTGAAAATAGGCAGACAAAAAACAGTAGGTATAGTACAAGGTTATATGACGCTAGAGGTCCCAATAAGTAATCCGATGTCAACCTACACAAATGAACCAGTATGAGTAAACCCGATAGGCAATAACCATAGATAAACTATTCGGTAACGCGTTAGTCAGGTACTGAACGTAACTGAAATGGTCGAATTTACCATAATGTGAATGCGTCCTGTGCATGAATAGTATGGTTTCAAAATACTCGTGGTGTGATTTGGTATGATGTGATCATACCTGTGGTGTGACGTATTTTGATGTGATTATTCCTGTGGAGTGATTTGTTTAAGATGTGAATATTCCTGTGGAGTGAAATGGTTTGCTTTGAATATGCCTTTTGTGTGGTAAAGTAGGGTTTGAATGTTCCCATTGTATGATGTATCATGATGTGAATACGTCTGTGGCAAGAGTTGAGATACTATAGTTTGGTTATGCCTGTGGTGTGAGGTAGTATGGTGCAGCAATACCTGTGGTGTGATGTATTATGATGTGGATATGTGTTTGGTGGGATGTAGTTTGATGTAAATAGGCCTGTGGGGTGATGTACTATGATGTGAACATGTCTATTGTATGATGTAGTATCATGTGAATATGCCTGTGGTTTTATGTATTTGTGATGGGAATATGCCTGTGGTGTGATGTAGTATGGCGAGTGATGCTGTATCAGGGCTGAAGCAGGCTAGGAACAGAAAACTTTTAGGCTGGCAATAGTTATACAATAAAATTAATGAGGCTGATAACTGTATTATAATATTTATGGACAGATCAAAACCAGGCTAAAATGAGAAGTACAATTTTACTGTGAAAACAAGACTGATTCGTGTAAATTTTAACAAGAACAGCAATTGTACAAGTGTATAAATGTCTATATACTATTTCTGGATTTAGTTTGGTTCAGTACTGAATAACTCAGCCCGGGTGGTCAGCACGGGTCGTGGTTAGAACAGTTCCGTCTCATAATCACATCACAATGAGAAAATCATTAAAACTGCAGTTTAAAGTCCCATTAAAAAATTCGGACTGGTCCATTCCATTGGTTTTTGTGTTTCCATCGAATGTGCAAGCTCACCTCAGGTATGCGATATGAGGAGTTCGTCTACGATAATTTTTTGGCCTTTCCAAATTATTATCGTAATAGAATCCTGAAGTAACATCGGCGACAAACTGGCTAACTCGAATGAAAATTGATGAAAAACTGTAGTTGTGGCGAATCAATACATTGGCAACTCTTGAAGTTATATTACTCTAAGACAGCCTATCGGACCCTTAATGTGAGTGCTTTGAAATTATGATTGTGAAAATCAATTAGAATTTGAAAAAAATTCTGCCGTCAAACTCTTTGCGTTACTTTTAGGTAATTCAAGTGCGTGGTAGTTTTAGTAAGCTTGAATTTGAACTTATTTGCAAGAAAAACTTTCCTAGCTTAGTTCTTAATTGGCAAAGATTTTCACCTTATAGAACCTATCTAGCCAAGCCATTATCTGATAAATACCGTTTAAACAGACATTGGTCAATTTTTAGCGCATAAAAAATCCATAATCATGGGCTCAATTCTGCTGTTATAAAAAAGAAAGCAAAATGGAACTGTCGAATCCACTCAAATTATTTATTACAAAATTTTGGCACATTCAAAATTTTTTCCTGTGTTTTTCCTACATAGTTACTTACCCAGAGCTTGGTCCCATAGTAAATCAGTACTGAATCCTTGTATTCCAATTGTATATCGTCGGCCCATTACTGTATCAGTGTATTCCAAGGATATGTTGCTACTTCATTATGTGCAGTCTATTCCCATAGATACTTTTTTTCTGAAAATAGGCTGTACATCCATGGTGTTGACTCTCATGATGTTCATAGTAAATTCAGGAAAAAAATTGATAATTTCGAAAAAAATTTGAAATTTTGGGTGATGCACTTTTTTTTATAATGATGATGAGATTAGTGTCCTAAAATATTGAAAAAAATGTTTTACCATTAAGAAAACTACCCGCCAAAACCAGAAAACACCCGCGGAGAGCCATGAACCTGCCAAATTTTTTTAAATTTCAGATTGAAATGGAATGTCCATGTCTTAGTGTTAGGGCAAAGCCAACTCTCTTCCTCCATCCTCATTTGTTCTATGTGTTCTAAGTGCTTTCTATGTGAGTTCTATGTGAGCTCTGTGTAAACAGTTCACAGCACATTTGTCAGCTTTTAACTTTGTCACATTTGTTTTTAAATCATTAAAGCACTGATGTACTTTACTGGTTTCCCTCATTGGTACCTTTATTGGCTGGCTTCATTTATTTCAGATGTATATTTTGTACAATTTGTTCAAATTCGTGACACCTGAAACTTCAGACGCATTTCTGTGAGGAATTTAACGGCAGGTAATGATCGATCTGGTGGCTGCTGGTGCAGGTACAAGGTTCAACAGCCGCCGCAGAACTCCGCGAGTGAGCACAAACGGCTGTCAGCAACTCGGGTTAGCAGAGATGTGATCCGGGAATTCACAGCTACAGATCGGGGTCGATGTATTCACAATTGGGTCGATGTATCCGGGTATTCACAGAGCCGGGTATTCATATCCGGATGTGTGATGAGTTGAGGGAAGTGAGTTGGCAGATGAATCTGGAATCCTAGTAAACGTTTCAGGCCGCAGTTTCAAATCTGTTAAAAACAGGCAAAAACTCTTTAAAAAAATTTTTATTGATATTTTATCAAAAACTGCAATTTTGAGTGAATATTTCAGCTTTTGTGCTCTATTAAATTTTTTAGTTCAGACAACGTTTTTCTTTTAACAAGAAATAGGCTGAACGTCTTAATGTGCAGTAAAAATTCAGTCTGAAATTTAGGCTGTCCAGAAAAATTTTAGTGCATGACTCATCAAAATTTTCTTCTGTGCAGACCAACCCAGTCTATTTTTCAGTTTGGGAATGAAAAATCAGAACAAATTTCAGAAATTTAAAATTATCAGGCTATAAAATGCCCTGTCAAGAATTCTTAAAATAGAAAAAACCATAATGGAATTTTCATGATTCAGTACTGAATCATTATGACACACTCAGATCCGGGTATACGATGCAAATATGATGCTGAAACTTTTCACAAGCAAAAGACGATCAATTTTTAATTCAATTCTCGACAGCATACCGTCAACTTGTTATTCAAAAACTGGCACATTCTCTTATCTCTTGGAATCATGCTATCTTTTGTTTAGAATTTATGATCACACTTCTTTCTGTCTGGATATTTCAATATCCCCACACAGAGGAGCATACCAATTAAAGTTATGCAATCGATCTTTATAGGTCTGTTCTATATGATCAGATATGCTTGGTGCACAGATTGGTAAAGCCGTAAAAAATATTTCACGCTAACAACAGTAAAGGGTTAAAATTGTAATGCTGAAAACAGCTTAAATAATTCACCGCTAAAATATTTCATCATTTTCACCGCATTCAGTGAATGAATAAATTCATCTTCAATTTTAAAACGAGAGTTTTAGAAGCTAATGGACACACGCAACGCAAAGGTTTAAAATGGTTTTTTGGAAGTATTGACATACAGATAACGGTTTGTTGTGTTTTGAAGCCTATATATAGAAAACAATCTAATTACATTAAAATCTGCAGCGAGTTGCGAATGCCTTCTAGCTATGAAACTATTGTATAGAGCTCAACATTATAGCTAAGAAAGCATGATTAACCACATATATCTTACAATAATAGCGAAAGTTAAATAATTTGTATTATTTCTTTTTTAACTTCAATATTTGAACACGATGTCAACACAATATAATGCTTAGCCTACGAAATAAATGGCAACAAGTATTAAAATAGGAATGTCAAATTGTTTTTTTAAATATATTTCTATTGCAAATTTTTTAGCATGCTTTTTAGCATCCTTAGTTATAACAAAAATTTCACAAAAAATGATTAGTTTTTCTCTGAAAATAAAAATGCTCAAGAAGTACAAAACTACTGACTAAAATTCTTTTCCTTCATTAATACTTATACCAATTGGTTTGCTGTTTTGTCTGTGATATGCATTTGTTAATTGCCGAGAAAATTGATTTTTTAAAATTAAAAATGGGCTTCAAACTAACTAAAAGCAATTTAGCGTCCCCTAAAATAATACCCAGCCTAAAGTCATCATTTTTGATTGGACCATTATCAGTGCATGGGTATTTTAGGAAGAGTGTACTCTCATTGCAAAGACGAGGAGACTCTATCTGAATTTTAATTGCAAATTTAGTTTTTATAAAAGTAGATGAAGCTGTTCAGTTTTTTTTATAGCCAAGAGTAATTGTTTTAATGGTATTACAATTTTCGTCAGTTTAAATTTTGTGGTACCGGACCTCAATAAAAAAATTGATGAAAATGTTTTAAAAACTGCTAACTGTTTGTTTAGTTGCATTTTTTCGTGTTTTGATTTTAAACTTGAGTCTTCTAATCATAAGCTGCAAATTAAATGACTATGAATTTTTTACTTCTAACGAACGAGAGAAATCTGCAAAATCGCTGACAAGGGTTGAGGTACAACAACCAGAAAATGAGAACTCAAGCCGACAATCTAATTTGTTCGGCTAAATCAACATTTCACGTGAAATAATAATACTGAAAAGGCTCGGAACTTAGTTAAGAGCCCTGGTTGGCGCACTCGAGTCTAATTTTGTGGTGCTGTTCTTGTTGCGTGTGTAACCAAAATTAGTATAATTCTTGAGAAAAAAATATGCTTTGTATCGGTACATACGCAAACTTTAAACGAGGTTTTTCCCAAATCTTTATTCAAATAGAATAAAACTTTCAAAACAAACAAGACGATAGCAAATTCAGATGAAAACACATAAGACTCTTCAACAAGAGAAACGTTAGTTTTTTACTGCGTTAGACAACCAGGAGGCCGTCCGTCAAACGTACTCTTTGATGTTTTTTTTTGAAAGTTCAAAAGATCAAAAACCTATTAGTTTTAGACTGAAAAGCCTTAAGTTTTTTTTCTTTTTGTACAAAGTTTGGCCTACATCGAGCGCGAACCAGCGACCCCTAGGTTTGGAGCCCTAGGTCTTAACAACTAGGCTACGGGAGCTTAGAACGAGCTTTGACAAAGCACAATACATTTAATCGCTTTTAATCTTTTGTGGCATTGGGAAATTCCTCTGGCTCCAGAAGTGAGTAATCAAGGACAGGTACTAAATTCGTAAAGGGGCGTGATAAAGTTCCGGTTGGCGTTCGGATTCCGACGGACCTCGCTATGCTATCGTTACCGTAACGAAAGCTTGACGCTCTAGCGAGAGGAAAGTAGCCCCAGGGCTGTTCTGATACGGTATTCACACTAAGTTGTTGGTTTTAAACGCTTAGGATTACTGATGTCTCCATTGGGAGCGGTGGTTCAACGCACGGACGTATTCGTTTAACCAACGCTTCCACATTGCATTTGCGTATGCTTGCGCACTAGCGTATATCTTTCTAAAGTCAAAGTGCTCAACTGGACCGAGCGATGGCAAGCAGGAACTAGGATTCTCAAGAGGATGTGATTCGGCGTTAGGATATCAAGGTTGTTAGCATTAGAACCAACAGGCGTCAGCGGAGGATTCTCCAAAGTTTGCTCGACTATACAGAAAAGTGTCTGAGGTATTTCATCCATGAGCTGAGGGTTGACAAGACACCGCTGGATTAAAACTACTCACTAGTCTTCTCCTGCATGATGCGGTCCTACAAGCGGGTTAAACTTCCATTTTATTCTTTTGTGTGCTAGTTTCGAAGCTATCAGCTTTGCATCCCAGCTCAGAAAGCATGCAAACAGTTCATTCTCAGCAGCGACAAAGTCGATTTCATTGTCAGACCAGACGACTGAAGGCATCTAACGGCTTGAAACGAATTGCTCAATGCCCATCAAGCAGGTGTTTGCATTCATCGAATACTCTATCTCAACTTGTAAGGCATAGGTTGTGATATTGGTGAACGAGAATCCCAATTTCTTGTCAGATGAGCAACGTATTGTAACGTAAAAAGGCCCGGAGTAATCAGGACCCACGTTCGTGAATGCAGAACTCTGGAACAAATGTCATTCTGATGGAAGGTCAACCGTCATTGGTTGTACGGGTGTTGAATTTTTCTTTCAAAAAATAACGCAAATGAAAAGAATGGAACGAAGTGTTGCACGAAGTTTATGAACTGCAAACTTTTGTTGTATGTAACTCAAAGTCGATAGAAAGCACTCAAAAAGTAGTAGAACTCCAAGTGAAAAAACGATCCACCAAGTTTCTAGCAAAATTCTCATTCCAGCTCTGACTATAACGCTAAACAGCTTTCAGGACAAGCCTTGCCGTGTCGTTAAAAGGAGCGGCCCAGCCAAATGGATTAAACTCTTTGGCCACTAAAATGTAAACTACACATTGGGTTGCTGATTCAGAGTTTTCACAAGATGCACAATGACTCATTACTCGGGTGTCTTTGCTCTGACCCCACTTTAATTGCAACACATGAGAAGATGACTCATCCACTGATGCACCAATGATATTTGGTCTGCACCAAGTGAATGTTTGAAATCTCTCTTACCAAGTAAACTGATCAAATCACGTTACCGCTTCAATGTGTCATGAGAAGATTCCTTCGATTCCAAGTAACCAGCCAGCTAAATTCTCTCATAGACTGCCTTCGCAGCATCTGGATACTATTTCTGTTAAAAATTTATTGCTCGCTCTAAAGCGTAATTGGCGCAGGTTGGTGAATCTTTAACATCAAGCTAGCGCGGAGTGTACTAATACACCTCAAGATTTTTTGAGGCGTCCTCCCGCCAGATACCATACTTTAGCTGACTGATGTTTATTCTCCTCATGATTTTGCACTTTAATTACGTAACCCTTAGCAAATTTTAGCGTATTGTTTGAGCTAAAGGTTCACGCAAATTGACATCATTAGTTAATCTCTTCTCCTATGACTTCAGCTTGACCAATCTAGGGAAATATATATTTAATAATCTTACTTCGTTGGACACCACATTATGCCTGCACAATAACGACTTTCATTGATACGACGGACTCTTCAAAGGTTTCGAGGGCTTTCAACGCGAATCTTTGTATCTGCCTAATAACACCGTAGGACTCCATCTCATATCAAGTTTTTGAATTGAGACGCCAATTCCGAACCGTGTTTGACTACTGCTGTAAAACATTTTGAGACAAGACTAGACGATGACGGTAGCGGACCACTTAGTAGCAATCCTAATGATAAGCGAATGGCAACGGACAAAAATCGCAAGTCGGCTTTGAAAAACTCTAGCGGGCGGATGGCATGGTACGCGTCTTGAACGATTACAATCTTTACGTCTGCATATTTGTAATTCTTTGATTGCAACAAATCAGCCGAAAATACTTTTCCTGTAGGGCAACAATGTCGATGTTGGCAGTCCCAACTCGTAAAGTTTCTTTCACATAAAGTAATATATCGAAAGAAAGACAAATGCTTTCACCAATTGGTTTCATTTTTAACTCAAAAACTTCAACGCTGAAAGTCTCTTGTGATTTGATGCCGTTCAAAATTGAAATGAATTGTGTGCTTTTCAAGTTTTGGCGTTTAGCGAGGTCGCATGAAACCCATAGACTGCTTGCTCTATAACAGAGCACACGTTCTCCTGCACAATTCTGCGTAGGGCTTTCGAGACCAACCTCAAGTACTTGCAGGAGACCTTAAATCAGTGATTGAAGTAAGAACAGGCGTGCTGTTGTTTACCTCGGCACTCGCATTTTATACAGCTGAACTTGACGTATTTGTTGAAATCATTTTGTCAATGCAAGACATTTGTCAGTTTCTTTTCATCACTCTCAGGTAAAATTTTTTTCGGCATCATTCAGCAAGTTCTAATGTGTGCTGCCACGGCGACCGTTTTTGTGCCTTTGTCGGTCCGAACAAGTACGGAATGAAAGCTTTCTATTCCGGCGCGAAAAGCAAATTGATGTTCGATGGCCTTTTAAAACGCTGAGTTGAAGTCTTCTCATTGAAGGTCTGACATCGGAATATCATATGTTGTGATTTTTAAAGTACCCAAGTTGAGTGGATGATCGGGTTATGATATTTCAGACTCTATGTTGGAATTTTATAGCTTTGAATTGAACGCAATAACTTGAGAAGTTTTTTTGAATTTCCTTGCACTCATATTACTAATTTCTTCAGGTTTGCTTTTGGGGGGCGTTGTTTTCATTCGATCATGTCCCACAGCTCTTTTTTTATCACTCGTTGAAATCCAATATTGAAGGGCGATTCATATCTTTTTGCACAGTATGCAAGGACCATGATTCTCTCAAGTTTGGTGCAGCTTTTGAATTGCTTGTTTCTGGAGAGTTGGACTGTGGAGGTCCGAATCATAGGACAAAGACCTGAAGACGCTATCGAGACTGGAAACCGTGTTGGAAAAATTAGTGATCTTATCAGAGTTGTGCACTTTGATTGATGGGTAAATTCTCAATATGTTGAGATGCGCAGTGAAAACTGCTTGAGCCTGTCCAAACTTTCGCTTTAGCTTTTTCAAAGCATCGTAATACATCATTTTCACATTAAGCAATTTCTGCAATGGCAGCTTTGACTTTTACTGTTACCACTGTTTTCAGGTACGTCATTTTAATATCATCAGTCAACGCTTACGAAGCAATAGCGCTTTAAAATTAGACATAACATTCGTGACACTGTAAGAGAACATCCTTAAACTTAGTGAGATTCTAATCAAGTAATGAGTCATTCTTGCTAAGATAAAGGGATTCTGATAAATCTGTATTATGTTGTACAACTGGTATTATGTTGTACAACTTGCGGTGTTACTTGATATAGGAACATCTGAGCTGACATTTACTATTGGATTTTGAAAGGCTTTTGAAACAGCCACTGAAAAATCATTCAAGAACAGGACATACTGTTTCCTTTGCAAAACTTGCCTTAAAGGAAGTTTTTTTGCAAGATATAGCTCTGGCAAAACTACAGCCTATCCAAGATTTTACAAGAAAAGCATAAAAGATGAACCAAGCAAACTGTTTTTCGGTTTCAAACTGTTTCTATTTCTTTGTTATTCTAATCGTTAAGCATTAATTAGCGCACCCCGACCTTACTCTGGGTTTGTCAAACAAAATTATTTTTTCAGGAGACTTGATTAACTAGAATACTAAAATAAAGCTGCACAAAAAAAATTCAACACAAAAGTAAATTTAGTTAAAACGGGACTGAGATGCAGTTTTTAGAAAACCAAATTGAAAATTCCAACAGACACCTCTTCAAAATTTAAGTTTTGTGACAAGTGTTGAATCCTTTAAGCATTTCAGAAAATCCGAAAAATTGTTGTGTAAGAAAATATTTGATATCATCCCTTGTTTTTAAAAGTAATTATGATTCTCTGCTCTAATACCAGGGAAATTTATTTTGAGTTTTGATCAGCTTTTGTTTCGTTTATTGCTACAAAAGTATGGCGTATTCATAAGCTTGCATTATTGTGCGAGTTATAAATTAGCCATTTTACTAAGATACTGTGAAGCTGTGTCCAAACTTATCAAAAACTCAGCTGAAGAAGATCCTGCTAAGACATCGTGGCAATATTGAGAATTAAAATTAAATTTAAACAATCATTTGACAAACACCTCTTGCACGAGTCCAGGGTTCTCTCATTAACAAAGCAGCGTCCCTCTGTCTAAGAACAGCGGCAGTACTAGCCCAACGATATTTAAATTTGTTCCACCGCATTCGATCGGGGGTCATTTTTTCACCTCTCATATTTTCCCATTCGTACCATTTTCCATTAGTTGTAATACCCAACCACACTTTAAGAGTTTTAAGCTGTGACAAGAACTCCAGCTGTTTGGTATCTCCTTCTAAGTCTGGATATAACATTCCACCGATGTTCTGGCAGAATTCTGAACACTGACTATGATTTCCAGGTTCTTCACTCCATACAACCCATACTTGATTGATTTCATATCCAGCTTTGCAAAACCCGCCATTCAGAGCTGTTTCGACTAGACAGTGTCGTTTAGAGAAACCTTTATATTCGGTTGTAGTATTTATTGTCGTATTGAAATATTCTCGATCTACCAATAAACCGTCTGTTCGTTTTTTGTTTATTTTGCAGTAGTTTGGATTTTGTTCATCTTGAATTGATCGAAGTAGACCACGTTCTTGACACTGAGGAATGAAATCTTTTTCCATACTAAAATGAACACAATTTTCGTCTGAAGATGTGAGTATATTTAAATTCTCGCTCCGGTATAATTCAGTCAATCCTATGCTGTATAGATAACAAAATATTTGACAAAAACTGTATGATTTACATTCTGGATTTTTGAGGCATTGAATTGCACATTCACGACGATTTCGGGTCGGTATTTCATTAATAACATAACCAGATTTATCAGAAATTCTACGGTATGGGGTAAAGTCATTAAAAGTAATCGATCTTTTTGCTTTGGAAACTGTACTAACCCAATGGTTTTTATTTTGAGATGAAAACAGAAGAGGAGTTATAACGGCCTGTAGAAAAAAGTTCATAAAATGCATTTGTTCCCTTTGCAGAAAACGAAGCAGATGAGAAGCCAGCACAGATTAGACCAGAAGAGATTATTATGGCCAGAAGAGACAGGCAGCAATACAAGTGTTACCAAATTTCGCTACCCGAACTCTTAGTATTCCTAAATCGTTAACGTTAATAGCAGAAACTAAATAAAAGGATTAAAATCGGGGCGGGTTGAATTGTAAAGGAGTAAATTAATTGGGGTTAAATGATAGCGTGCTCAGCAAATAGGGGTCAAACGGTAAAACTTATTATTATAATTATAATTATAATTATATTATTATAATTATATTAATTATAAAAAGAAAAGTTTTATTGCTCATGAAATGCGTCCAAATTATTGTGCGTCTAATTTTAAGTTGTGGCCGTCGCGTTTTCATTAATTTATGATAAAAATCAATCGAAACAATAGATGTCTGAGCTTCCAAATTCAAATTTCCCGCAACGGTTTCAATTATAGAGTAGCTTTTTTCAATAAAGCGAGTTGATTTATTGTAAGTTAGGTTTTGAGACGAATTTGGAGCTGAGCTGAGCATTAATTCAGTCTTTTAGTTTGCTACAGAAAGTACCTTAAGAGAATATTGATATACCTGGTTAAATATGAAAACAGACATTTTGAAAACCGACAATTTCTTAAAATTTCCATTCGAGTATAGCGTCTTGATGCCGGCGGGCGATTGCTTTTATAAATTGATATAACACGATTATTGTGGTTGCTCGGGCTTACTGATTTTGAGTGGCCTCTTTTTTCACCTTGCATTGTTTCAGTTTTTTTTTTGAATTTTGATTGAAACAAGAAGCAACCAATTGTTTTTCCAACCACCTTAGTGGTTGGAAGGAATTTTATTTTCAACTGGGTGTGTTTTGGCTAAATTATTGATAATTCAACATTGCTTTCTTTTCCTTTTCATAAAAAGTAACATCAAATGTTTATGCATAATGAAGTAACAAAAAATGTTTATTTGGCCCACTTTGTCCAGTTTGAATGGTAGTGCAGACATTAAAAAACTGGCCCAGTCTTCGTTAACTCAGATAATGTCTATTGTCACCTCCAGTTCGTGTGAAAATCCTAGGAAAGTGTTCTTCAACTAACATTTTAGTTCCCATTAAAATTTACATTTGACATTTAATAATTTACATTGATATTTAAATAACGCACAATCGAATATTGTTATTTCAGAATTTTTAATAGCCAAAAACATTATTATGCAAATAATGGTATCCATTGTGTTTTTTAACAGCCACGCAGTGATAGCAAGGGCGGTTTTGGTCTAATCGGTGGTTTTTGCAATGCAAAAGGATTCGAATTGTATTTTGTGTCTGTCTTTTGAACAAAGTTTTGCATTTTTTAACCCAAATTACAGTCGCGTTTGTTTTCATATAAAAGTTCAACTATAACAGGCCACAGTTATGTTCAAATGAGGTCCAATGAAAAAATTATGTGTCCTGATAAAAGCTCATGAGTTTTATGATTCCGACAAATTGTTTTTTTTATAATTTTTTTTATGAATTCTTGAGCTTTGCAAGCCTTTGCCGTTATTTTTTAGTCTTACCGTTAATTGTAATTTATCAATTGCCTAATTCGGTATCTAAAGAGATATTAACGATACTATATGATGCTTTCAGCTGATATTAAATGGTTTTTCGCTTAACTAACCCGACAAGTATCCCAATTTCAATATTTTTTTCCTGATGTATTGAGTTTTTTGTCAATACAGCTAATTCGGTAAGGTTTGAAAAATTTTGTTGCTATTGTGAACAAGGAACAACAGCAGGACCAATTTAAATCTATTTATGGATTTTGAAATTTCAAAAAACTTTCTGAATGTAAAAGAGCAACGTATTTTCTTTATATTTTTTTTTGACTTTTTATGTATTTTACAGTCAAGAATGGTTTGACATCAAGATTTTATCACATTCAGGTAACATTTACATGCAAATGACGGCCAGTGGCGCCTTTCAGCGAAAAGTTTAGAGTTTAAGCGAAATGTTTCAACACCGTTTGCGTAAAATGTTGAGTTCTCCCTGTGTTTGTTGTTAATTTGTAGTCTCATGACTTAGTCTCACTAATGACCTGTTTATCTAACTTCCTAGTTGGTGACAAGTTGATTTGACTTTTTTGCTGTTTAAAACTTATTGTTGTTGTGATTAAAAAATTGTTTCGAAAAATTGTGGATTTTCGGAATTTGACAGTTTTATTCTGAATTCTGCAACGGTTTAGCGCAGTGTCAATAAAGTGGTCGCATTGTCTTTCACATGTACTAAACTTTTGTCTGCTTTGGTTGTTTTGCTATATGAAAAATTGTTTTTTAGCGTTTTCAAAACCTTATATATGTGGATGTTTGTCAATTTTATAATTTCTCTGTTGCTGTGTTGTCCAATTATCATATTAGTGGCACATTAATGACAAATCAGAAATCAAATCAAAGGCTTTGAGGAAGGCATTATTGCTTTTTGTAATAAGTATAGTGCATAGATTATCGTTTTAAAAGCTTTGTTTTAATTGTTTTCAAAAACTCTTAACGTTTTTTTTAATTTGCAATTTTTTTTTTGGTCTTAATAAATACAGGTCCCAGGTTTTTGTCTGGTGAAATCCTAATCAATTAACTGAGTGTAGTCTTTAGCACATGCTGTTCTGATTTTTCAGTAAGTTTTCAAAAAAGATATATTATTTTTTGTTAGTGTACGCAATGCTTGTTGTCTTTCTTTTCTTTTTCTGTTTGTCTTGTCTTACTCTCCTCAGTGACAAGTATCATCGGCCCTCTAATAAATTATTGTTTATTTTGTCTTTTGTGATTGAGCATAAAGCTATTTTTTAAATGCAAAAACCATTTAATTTCGAGCAAGTTGTGAATTTTTGAAAATTTTCGATCTGTTCCTCACTTTGAGAGAATTAAGTCATAAACGTAGCTGAGAGGGGTCGGAACATTATGTACAAATCCACTTCTCCAATCACTTTTTGTTTATATAGCTCATCAACATCAACTGCAAATTTTTTTGTCATATATATAAAATAAATAAAAACGTTGGATATTTTGAACCTCCTGATTTTTTGTAAGTGATAATCTGGCAGTGTTTCTGGGAAGGGTTACTGACTGCAACATGACTGCAACTAAAAAAATAACAAAATAAAAAATAAAATGAGCGAAACTCGAAAACAGACTCATGCTCTATTTCTCAAGTTTTTGGCAATCCTAATGATACCAATCACAACTCTCT
>NW_027452059.1:0-32500 GCF_964194025.1 Convolutriloba macropyga
CTGTGAATTAATTGAGATGCAACTTAGATGTTACAAATCCCCAGCTTCTGGTAGTTAAACCCGGTAGTTAAACCCGTGATAACTAACAATCAAATTCATCTTAACTTCAGTTCTAAAAAGTCTTTCGTTAAATGGTTTGGTATATATTTTTGTCTTCGATTTGCTTCTCTTTTGGAATGAACTGGTATACAAATACAGATCCCGTACTGTGTAATATGTAGCAATCAAATCTGATTCACTTTTGTAAAAAAACTAAGATCATCGAAAGGCCAAAAAATCGAATTGTAATGCAGCGGTAAGAGTATAGCAGATATACAGTTACAAAAGCAAATTGCAATACAAATCCGGACAGATTTTGAACCGTTAAATTGAACTGAGCGTTATAAAGTTTTCTCGTGACAACCAATTGCGAGAGCAGCAGTTGCATAATCTTTTCCCGTTACTAAGAAAAACTTCTAAAATAACGACTAAGTGTTTTATTGTGACGAAAAGACTAATTAAAGCGTCATTTTGAAACTTTGATATTTCGGAGGGTCATGGGTAGCAAGCCTTGTTATAAAAAGATCTTGTGGAAAAACATTGCAAACACAAAAGCTGTTGGAACAGAGCACTTCTTACATAGAATTCAGCAATTTTCCGCTCGCAGTAGTTCTAATGCAGAAATGACAAGAAAAATGTCCTTGAACTTGAAATCGGCAGATTTCTGCCGTGGTAAAAAGAGGCGATATTCGAGAAAGCGGACAAAAAAGACGCAAATTTGTGAGATAGCACTACCTAGTTAGCCGGTGGACCTTCTGCTTGCGCGCCGAGGCGCCGCCGCGATAACAAACCCATTTCTTTCCGGAATACATGCCATGATGACTCGGAGTCATGGCAATGAATAGAGAACCGCCGAGGCTGTCAGCCAATAGATGCCTTGAAAAGTGACGTATTTTGTTTCTTTGTCGGATTGGAAAATATTATATACCTTTTAAGTACTGTGCACTTTCTTGATTGTTACGGTAAGTAATGCCTTAATTCTGGCAGATTCAAAACTTATTACATAAATTTTCAACTACATTTTGTCGGCTTACTTCCATTTTGGCTGGATTGCGTTCACCTATTTCTTTTATAGTTCTCGGCTCCAAAAGTACGTCATCGTGTTCAAATCCAGCTATGTTAAGTAAACTGATTATGCTTGTGAAACATTAAAACCGAAAGCAACGTAAATGTTTACTATCAAGCGCGAGCTTACTTATTTTATTTTGCTTTTTGTGATCAAAACTCTTTCATGATAACCAGTTTTTAACAAATGTTGCTGTTTGTGCAAAAATTTGTTTAACTTTATTAACCAGAGTTTGGGCAACGATGTTTTGTGTTTTAAAATATAAAAAAAAACACAAATGGTTATATTATGGTTTCAGAGTTAAGCTCATGGTTTTTATGGCTCTGACAAATTGTTTTCATTAAAATTTTATGGACTTCTTGTGTTTTGCATTCATTTCTTATAATTATGGAACTCAATGACTTAGTGTCCCCAATCGAAAATCCAGTTAGCTTTTAGAAGGTAAAAGAGAAGGTAGACAATTTTTTTCAGTTGTTATGCAATGTCTGTTATGACCTTGAGTGTTTTGAGAAAATGTAGTTGAATTTTTGAAACCTATTATCGTTTTATCTGATTTTTCCCTACTTCGGGCGCAGTCTCAGTAACAACAGGCGGAAACGACAGTCGAACCCTTGAAAGTGCAGTGTATGCAAACGGAACATCAAAGACAATGATAAATCGCCAATATCATTCGAGAAGTGTGAGCTTTGGTTCCATGGTCCATGTGTATCTCTACCAGTTGACGATGTGGACTGGCTTGGAGCAAGGAAAAACTGAAAATGGATTTGTGATACCTGTGATAGTGATCAGCTCTTCCAATCCGAAGCTAAGTTGACAAACACCTTAGATGAGAACAAAATTGCTGAAAAAGTTGCTGTTGTTTTGTCTGCTAAAATCGGTACTGAAATACCAAAAATTATTGAGCTAGCACTGCCTAATCATGTGAAGGACAATTTCGAAAAAGTTTTTCAACGAGACTTTGCCATCTTTTCGTGATGCTGTTCTAACGAATAAGAAGAAAACGGCTAATGAGCCAATGCAGTTGCTGATGAACGGTCTGCATGAAAATGCAAATTCTTATAAAAAACTTATAGAGTCTGACACGAAGCTTCTTCACGAAGTTATCAGTTTAATACGTCTAAAGTCAGACGGAAATATTGTGCAATCAAGACGCCTTGGAAAGTTCAAAAACCCTGCTAACAATGAAAGACGCCTTTATAGACCAATTTTGATTTCAACAAACAGTCCACATTTCATGGCCAATTGTTTTGCACGCAGCCATTATCTAAAAGTTTTTCGCATTCCAGTGCATATCAAAAAGTTTTTGACGCAATCGGATCGAGAATTGGAAAAGAAGATTCTGTCAAAGAGATTTCAGATGATCAGTGAAGGGAAAAGTAAAATTGATTTTCGAATCAGAAATTTACAACTTTTCTACAAGGGTAACCTGGTGAACTTGAATGAATCGGTAAATTGACTAACAACGAATGCTAATTGTCTAGTTGTAAATTGCCAATCTATCAATTGTCTTGAAAAACGTTTAAAATTGCTGAAAGTAGCGCAGGCGGAAAAAATTAGCTTACTATTCCTTACTGAAAAGTGGCTCGATAACCAGATCTGTTAACTACTATCGGCCATGTAAATTTGTTCTTAAATGTCGCTGTGTGGACTGCAGATCTTAATTTGCTACTTTGCTTTGTTAATTTGTACTATCATGTCTTTCATTTACTATGTATTTCTCTTGTTGGAAATTAAGTCTTTTACAACTACTACTACTACTACTACTACTACTACTACTACTACTACTACTACTACTACTACTACTACTACTACTACTACTACTACTACTACTACTACTACTACTACTACTACTACTACTACTACTACTACTACTACTACTACTACTACTACTACTACTACTACTACTACTACTACTACTACTACTACTACTACTACTACTACTACTACTACTACTACTACTACTACTACTACTACTACTACTACTACTACTACTACTACTACTACTACTACTACTACTACTACTACTACTACTACTACTACTACTACTACTACTACTACTACTACTACTACTACTACTACAACTACTACTACTACTAAGTTGATGTCGGTAACGATTTTATATTCAGTTAAATTTTCCTTTTTATGGGTACTACGCGTTTTCAAATTTTCTTTATCTTTCATTAAAGTTGCGAGTTCATTTTGTGAGTTCATTTTGTGATTTCATTTTATGAGTTCATTTTGTTTCCTTATCAATTTATCACATTATTGATAAGTTCAAATAAAGCGAGAAGGGCATTGTAGGGAAAATGCACAACGTTGGAAAAACAGAAATCTGGATATATTAATTTTTTTGTTGAGTATTTTTGTTGATATATTAATTTTTTTTGTTGAATATTTTTGTTTTTTTGATTTTAACTATGTTTGTCTCTCTTTTCGTTGTTTTGCGCCATAAAACCGATAACTATAGATCTTAATTTTTTCTCCACGATCTATAACTCAACATAGTTAAATATTTCTGTTTGAAGCCGTTTGTTTTACCTACTTTCAATTTTTTTAAAAAAATTTTCGTCTGTCTCCCTTTGCACTTATTTTTGTCACAATGTAACTCAAACTCACTCATTAGAAGTGTCAATTATATTTTTTTATTCAATCTTTTTTTTTCTCGTGCTTGGTTGTACGTTGTGACTGATTAGCTCGACCTTTTACTTTCATAAAAGTTTCGATTTTTCCATATTGTTCACTTTTTTGTTGTCATGTCTAAGTAGTCCATTTATAAAGACAACTCGATGAAGTTAAGATAAAGATAAAATGATGAATTAAAGTTCTTGCCAGTAGCATGTTTTAATTATAGTTCCATAAAAACAGTGTTATGTCGTAAAACGAAGTTTCGGCTTCTTTATGTTTTTTTTGAGGGCTCGTGACTAATTCTCATTATTACCAGGCCCAATTGGCTTTCTGAGGCGTTGAAACCTTATTTATCGCTTTGTAATCCTATGTTTGGTAAAATTTTTGAAAATTTTTGTTTTCATATATAAATTTGGGTTTTTGAGCTTCATCTTTTTAAAATAATTTTCCGATCGCTTTGTAGCTCAGTCTCTGTAAACATAGATCTCAACTTGTTTCCAGTGATCTATATCTTAAACTATATAACGGTTTTAGTTTCAAACATTTGTTTCTCGTCTCTGTTACTACTGTTATTATGAGATTTCTTTTAATGGTTGATTTTTATATATTTGTACATTTCAAAGGATTTTTGATTTTTTTAATTGAAACAATAAACCTTGATCCCATTGGCTTTAATATTCTGCGCAACCGATCATTTGATAATAACATGTCTCAATTGCTCCCTATAGGAAACTAAATGAACATTTTATTGATTTCAGTTGATATCTATTGATATTAAAATCTGTGAAACTAATTGGTTTCAAAAATGGAAAAGTAATTATGAACTTCGCACCTATTTGCTCTTTTTGTCATGCTGTTAACCAATTGCATTGGGAACAGGTCCCATATTCTTTCTAATGAAGTTTAGGTTAAATTGATTTGTTTTGGTTTTTATCTGATGCGAGTTTGATTTTGCTATGTTATTTTTATTATAGACATCGAGATTTGATCTTCAATAATGTTTGTTTTTTGATTTTTTTATTGTCCTTTCTTGTAGTCCTATTATCAACAACTTTTATTGGCCCTCTAGCGTGGCAATATCGTATTTCATTGGTTGTTTATTGAACGATGTGTATGTCTTTTAAAGTCTTCTATCTCTTCATCATTTGGTAGCCATTTAAGTCAAGAATGTGGATGAGCGGGGTCGGAACATTATGTGCGTAAGCACATTACCGAGTCTCCTTGTTTAGGCCCATGAGCGAGTGTACAAAGTCACACTAATTTTACTAAAATAGAATGAGTAAATCATTAGTCTCGAGCGAAGATCGTAGCAATTATTGTAAACGTGTTGGTCTTTTTTTATGCAAGTATTCCGCTTGACCGTTTTGCGTTTTTCTTCCAGAACATTCTTTGACTTCTCGCATGACTTTTTCACGCTTTTGTTCTTCATTTTGAGTGATCTCTGTCGCTGTTGGCGCCACTTCAAATCAGCTAGAAAAGCCATCAGACAGCAAGAAATAACTTTTGAAACTGAAAAAACTTAGAATTTGTCAAAACTCAAAAATGGTCAAAACTGAAAAATTTTACAAGTTGGGACCGAAAATCTGTACACCCCCCCCCCCCGATTTTGGGAAGCCAAAACCCGAGCAACCCGAGGTTATGGCAGACGGTTAGGGTTACCTCTAAGCTATTCATGGACCCAACGAACATTATTGCATCAGACCCACAAGTGTGCCTATTAGCACTTATATGGTGCAAAATTGGCATTTTTCGATATTTTGTTATTTATTGTTAAATTTCTTAAGTTGTTTATTTTATGATACTTTAGATGATCATTAAAGGTCAAATACCGTACATTTGAGGCATTTAGAGCCACGTAATAACCATCCGTGCTTATGTCAACAAAAGTAAATATTGCAGTAATTTGACATTTACTATGTAAACAATGACATAAATCATTTTCTTGATTAACCAATCAGAAACAAGTTATGATGATGTTATAAATGATAAATATTTGATTATTTACTTTAACCCAATTGTTTGAATAGTGAAACCGTATTGTATTTAGAACCATTAGAAACTGTTACAAAGAGCAGTTGGCTCTCAGATAGACTAAAATTTGATTCTTTAACAACTTTAGTCTTTTTGTTAAGTTTGCTAGATCTTAAGATCTTGCGAGTTATAAGTTAGTTGAGCCTACTTAACGAGAAGTTTGCAACATTACTAGCTACTGGCTGAAGCCTTACAAACTTCAGCACGAGATTGAACATAGACTATCACTAAGGATTTTCTTAACTTCAATCAACAAAACTAAAGTTACAGTCCTTTAATACGTGCGAGCGACTAATTATTTCTGCGAGATCGTTAGTCAATCGAACCCAGTGAAGAACCAGGCCGGCGTAAAACTCGAGAACCTGGCTGTGATATATCGGTTCCGCTGAGATTCTTGAGCAGCCGCAACATTTGGTCCGCCGACCCGGACAACATCAACAGCAGTGACACGAACAGAAAGGAATCTTCGATTCAACCTGGTGGACCAAAACAAAATCAGCAACGATGGCCAGCAAAAGTCCCAACAGACACTGGAAGACAGCTGATTGGAAGGCGAGTGGTCAACTCAAGACGTTAGAGAAAGAGCAAGCTGACCTACTCAAGTCCTTCTCCAGACACCTCAACGAGCTAGAAGGCTACCTAACACAAAACAAAACAATGACAGCCGAAAGTGCTTATCAATGTTTCTTCAGGACGTACGACGACTTGGAAGACAACCGACAACAGCAAAGGTTACTTTTAAAACCAAAGTATTTTGAAAGCTTTGATAATGACACCAAGCGTATGTTAGGAGAAAAGAGAAAGGTTTTGCGATGGGTAGTTGACAAAATACCAGATCTCCAAGATATTGAAGATTTTCGCGCAGTAGTTGTCGACTACCGGAAAGACACATTGCGATTGTACCAATTATGGGAAGATTCTGATCAAATCGAGGACGAAAGGTTAGAACTCGAAAAGAAATTGAAAGCAGAAAATTTAAGCGACTCCGAAAGACAGATACTGTGTGATCAGGTGGAACGGTTAAAAGAAAAGTTAGATGAAATTTGCACAAAAGCTTTTCCAATGATGAAGACCGAACACTGTCACCAAGGGTTGGCGAATTTCAGTAATCTTAGGAGTCACTATGAAGACTTGCTGAAACAGTATAGGTTCAGCAAGGATTGTGGAAATCAAACATCTTTAGTGTCCACTACATCGGCTGGTGACAAAGACCCAAACGAAGAAACTAAAATTGATACAGGAAATGGAGCCATAGAAAACGCTGAGGAGAACGCCGAGGTCTCTTCCAAGCATTCTGCTACATGCCGAAGCAGAAAACAATCCAGTATCGCCAACTCGCGATCATCGAGAAGGCGACAGATCGAAGAAATGGAGCTCGAAAACCTAAAAGCAAAGAAAGAAACAGAGCAACGACTGCGAGAGCGCCAGTTGGAATTAGAGCAGGAGCGTGAAGAAATAGAACTTCGTCGCCAGCAAGAAGAGTTACGTCTGCAACAACAACAACAACAACAACAACAACAACGAGAACAAGAGTTACGTTTACAACAGCAACAACAAGAACAGGAGTTACGTCTAAGGATGCAACAACAAGAAGACGAACTGCGTTTTCGACAGCATGAGCGAGCTCTCGAAAACGAAAGAAGGAAAGCAGAGGAAGACGAAGAACAAAGACGTATGAAACTTGAGCTGACCAAAGGGAGCTCAAGAGCATCCGGATCAGTGGCAGATGAGATAGAAAGTGTTGGATCAAAACGAAATCAAGAAAGAACAGCAAGGTGGGCAGAAGCAGGGGCTCAACAGTCTGTCCCTCAACGGCCATTATCTCCAAATGTTGTTATCGACCCTCCAACAAATGTCACTAAGGACAGAGCTGACAAACGTTTCAGCACCTACCCGAAAACTACCCCGCTGTTCCAACCAGGCGAAAGACTTTTCTCAACGCAACTGGCCGAACCGAGCATTCTCAAGAAAACAGAAGTCCGAAAACCAATTAGAGTAACGGACCCACCAGCACCGCCGTTGACAAGGACGACGTTTCAGCAGCAGCGAACGTCAGCATTTCACGACAGAAACAGGAGTCAGAGTCCCAATAACAACTTTCGGAACAGGTCTGCCGAGAGCAGAAACAGGAGCACAATGAATGACACCACTCCCCAAGTCATTTACCAACCAGTACCAAGCAGTGGTGCCAGTGGCTTGCCAAAACTAAAACTGACTGAGTTTTCAGGAGATCCTCTGGAGTGGCCAGAGTGGTCAGGTCTTTTTGATGTTGTTGTTCATCAAAAGCCAATCAGCGATACAGAAAAGATGCAATACCTCAAGACCAGTCTCACGGGTCAAGCAAGGGCAGCAATATCGGGAATGGGATTCAGCTCACAATCATACTATCACGCTTGGGATATACTCTGTGAGAAGTACGGCAGATCAGATTTCATAGTCAACGCGCAATTCAAGAAAATATATACTCATCCTCCAGTTCGGCATGACGATTCTACGAGCATTGTCAAATTCTCAAATGTGGTTACAAATGTGGTGAACACCTTGACTCAACTTGGATACACATCAGATCTAGAAGCAGAAGCAGGGCTTAGTTCAACAACCAGAAAATTTCTCCGCAACTGAGAGAACAGTGGTTACAGTACATGCAAGATCGTCGACTACTGAGAGGTAACCTGATTATTTTCAAAGAGTGGCTTGCCTCCAAAGCTGCAATTCATGAGAACTTGTTAGCACAGACAAACTCGTCGTTTGACAGAAACAAATTTCAAAGCCGTGATAAACCGAAGACGAGTACCTTTGCTTCAAACGCTGAAGAGTCAAGCAAACCCAAGAATTTCGAATGTCCCTTCAAAGACGGGCAACATCCTATTTGGACGTGTGAAAAGTTTAAGTCACTGAAAGTAAATGAACGACGAGAGCATGTTCAGAAGTTCCGACTGTGTTTCAATTGTTTGAAACCAGGTCACATGTCAAAGGACTGCAGAAGCAGGACCTGCAGCGTACCCAGCTGTGGAAGGCGGCACAACAGGCTTTTGCACAGCGACCTACCGAAGAAGGAAACTACAAAGAATGTCTCAGATGCTACAACAGCAGTAGCAACTAACATCACCCAAGGAGGACTTCCAGTGGTACGAATCAAGCTGACCAACAGAGACTTAAGCCTAAATGTACTAGCAATGTGTGATTCGGGATCCTCAATCTCATTTGTAGACAAATCAGTGGTGTCAAAACTCCATCTCCAAGGCCGAAAAGCATCTCTATCAGTAGCAGGGATCCATGGATCACAGGATGTAAAGACTGAAATAGTGCCGATAGCTGTTTCAGCACATGAGAAGTCTCGACCATTGACGACAGTGCAGTTCTACGTACACGAAAAACTGAAATTGGGGGACCAGATTGTGGAGCTGCAAGAATTGAAAGACCGTTACCCACATCTGAGGAATTTGCCAGATCAGAGCTACAATCTAAACGACGTTCAAGTGATTCTTGGACAAGATTGCTACGACATTCATCACCCTTTTGAATTCAAGAAGTCAGAAGACAAAGCTGCACCATGGGCAGTGAAATCAAAGACTGGTTGGGCTTTAAGTGGACCCCTACCAGCGAAGCAAGCAGCAACTCTTGCGACCACAGCAACATCAATTGCAGACGATAAATTAGCGAACCAGTTGAGTAAGTGGTGGGATATCGAATCCTACGCTTCAAACTGCGATGTCACTGGACATTCGAAAGAAGAACAACGAGCAATCAAGACGTTGGAACAAACAACCCGTTTCAACGGTGAAAGATACGAAGTTGGACTTCTGTGGCGAGAGGACGAAGTGAAGTTACCAAACAACTTCTACTCTGCAATGGGGCAACTCAAGTCCTTAGAACGACGCCTGCAGAAAGACGAGACGCTAAAGAAGCGCTACCAAGAAACCATCGACACAGATGTCAACGCTGGATACGTTCGGAAAGTAGATCAAGCTGAACTGAATGAAACCAAAGACAAACTGCAATGGTATTTACCACATCATCCCGTCATAAACCCGCACAAACCCGAAAAAGTCAGAAGAGTGTGCAACGCAGCAGCAAAGTATCAAGGTGTAGCCCTAAACGACAAACTTCTACCTGGGCCAGACCTGCTGCAGAGTTTGATCGGAATTTTATTTCGCTTCCGAGAACACCAAATAGCCTTATCAGCCGACAAAGAAGCGATGTTTCTTCAAGTAGCTGTCCCAAAAGATGACAGCCGATGTTTACGATTCCTCTGGAGAGAAGATCCAGAGCTGAGAATAGAAGTCTACGAGTACACACGACACGTTTTTGGGGCGAAAAGCTCGCCGACTTGTGCAAATTACGCCTTGCACCAAGTGGCGAAAGATAATGCAGTCAACGACGAAAATCTTGTCAGAGCTGTCCAGCGAAACTTCTATATGGACGACTTCCTAAAGTCAGTCAGAACCCCTCAAGAAGCAATCAAAATCTACCAGAAAGTCAGAGACATCCTCATCAAAGGTGGATTCAAGTTGACGAAATGGATAGCAAGTGACGAAGAAGTCAAGTCACACATTCCAGAGACAGACAGATCAACGAAAGTTGTGAAAACTTTCGAAGCAGAACCACAATCGTCTTCAATCCTAGGACTCAACTGGAATGTGGACACAGATAGTCTCATAGTCTGTCGTGGAACTGAGCAAGAAGTTCCAGCAAAAATAACTCAGAGAATTGTCCTATCCTTTGTCTCAGCAGTGTTCGACCCACTTGGGATATGTTCACCCTTTACTATACGAATGCGATTTCTACTCAAAAGCATTTGGGCAGCAATGGGACAAGCATGGGACAAAGAGTTGTCAGCAGAACACTCAAAACTGTTCAGTGATTGGTGCTCTGAGTTGAGAGAAATAAGGACGATGTCGATAAATCGACTTTATTTTGAAAATGGTTGCACAAACCTGAGACTTCACATCTTTACAGATGCATCAGAGGAAGCAATGTGCATTGTGGCATATCTGCAAGATGAAGCAACGCTAAAACTGACATATGTAATAGGGAAATGCCGTGTGGCACCCATCAGACATATGACGGTACCGAAATTAGAACTTCAAGCCGCAGTCTACGGAGTTCGTCTCAGAAAGCAGATACTCAATGAACATGATGTCAAAATTGACATAATCTATCATTGGACCGACTCATCAACAGTGCTACAGTGGTTACAGGCAGCGCACAAGAAACAACAAGTATTCGTTGCAAACAGAGCAGCTGAAATACTGGAAAACTCATCGATGGATCAATGGAGACACGTCAAAGGTGTTGAAAACCCTGCCGACATCGGAACCCGAGGAATGTCCATCGAAGGCCTCAAGGAGTCCGCATGGCTAAACGGGCCGGCATGGCTTCAGGCAGATGAAGAAAAGTGGCCAAAGCCGTGGTGCCAAGTGAATGAACTCGAACCTGAGCAAGTTACGAGTACTGTAGCAACAGAAACAAAACTAGAACAACTATTTGACTGGAGACGATACAGTTCCTTCAATCGAATTAGAAATTTCATTGCCTACTGCATGAGGTTCAGGACGAAACAGAAGGGTCCCCTCAAAGCAGACGAAATTCATCAAGCAGAGCAAATACTGTTTCGATTTGTTCAAAACGAGAGCTTTCCGAATGTTTCGAAGTCTATAGCAAACAGCAAAGAAATCTCCAAAACATTAAACATTGCCAAATTGTCACCCTTCATAGAGGAAGATGGAACAATTAGAGTGAAAGGCCGACTGAAGCATTCAAACCTTGACTACAATGCAAAACACCCAATATTGTTAACAGCAAAACATCCAGTTGTACAACTTCTGTTGGAGAAAGCACATCGAGACAACCTACATGAGGGCACAGAATATGTGAGAAACATGCTCCAACAAGAATACTGGATCATCGGGCTGAGAAATGCATTAAGAAAAATCAAGTCAAGATGCATCAAATGCAGACACAGAAACGCCAATCCAATTCACCCACCGATGGCGGATCTACCACGAGAACGACTTGATGAACATGTGTTCCCATTCACCCATACCGGAGTTGACTACTTCGGACCCTTTGAAGTCAAGTTCCTACGACGTACCTTGAAGAGATGGTGCTGCCTCTTCACTTGCCTGACAACGAGAGCAGTACACATCGAAGTTGCTCAGTCATTGGACACCGAGTCATGTCTAGCTGCGGTGACAAGATTCATTGCAAGACGTGGCTACCCGAATACCATCATCAGTGACAACGGAACAAACTTTGTGGGAGCAGCGAATGAGCTGAAAGCATTCATGAACGAGTGGGATAAAGCTAAGATTGAGAGTGACTTAGCACAGAAAAAGATTGTTTGGAAATTCAACCCCCCCGGAGCTCCTCACTTTGGTGGAATCTGGGAAAGACTAGTTCAAAGTTGCAAGATGGTCATGATTGCAATCTTGGACAACAGAAGCCTCACCGACGAGGTATTCAGCACAACAATGTGTCTTGTGGAGCAGACTCTCAACGCAAGACCCCTGACGGCAGTAAGTGACGACCCTGAAGATTTGACAGCACTCACACCTAATCATTTCTTGCTAGGACGAGAGAACGCGAGTGCACCATTCATGCCATCCAGTGAGCGCTACCACGACCTGAGAAGATCATTCAAAACGGCTCAAGCATATGCCGACATGATCTGGAAAAGATGGACTCGCGAATATCTTCCACAATGGAACCAGAGGTCGAAGTGGTCAAAAGAACATGTGCGAAACCTGAAAGAAGGCGAGTTAGTGTGGCTAGTAGATGACTCTGTGAAACGCTGTGAAAACAAACTTGGAAGAATCATTGAGATTTTCACTGGCAACGACGGAGTTGTGAGATCAGCGAGAGTCAAAATGGCACATGGAGAGCTAAACCGGCCAGTCGTGAAGTTAGCGCCAGTATTCTACGATGGTGTTTCCGAGATCGAAAACAGGGCCGGCGATGTTTTATTATAGACATCGAGATTTGATCTTCAATAATGTTTGTTTTTTGATTTTTTTATTGTCCTTTCTTGTAGTCCTATTATCAACAACTTTTATTGGCCCTCTAGCGTGGCAATATCGTATTTCATTGGTTGTTTATTGAACGATGTGTATGTCTTTTAAAGTCTTCTATCTCTTCATCATTTGGTAGCCATTTAAGTCAAGAATGTGGATGAGCGGGGTCGGAACATTATGTGCGTAAGCACATTACCCAGTCTCCTTGTTTAGGCCCATGAGCGAGTGTACAAAGTCACACTAATTTTACTAAAATAGAATGAGTAAATCATTAGTCTCGAGCGAAGATCGTAGCAATTATTGTAAACGTGTTGGTCTTTTTTTATGCAAGTATTCCGCTTGACCGTTTTGCGTTTTTCTTCCAGAACATTCTTTGACTTCTCGCATGACTTTTTCACGCTTTTGTTCTTCATTTTGAGTGATCTCTGTCGCTGTTGGCGCCACTTCAAATCAGCTAGAAAAGCCATCAGACAGCAAGAAATAACTTTTGAAACTGAAAAAACTTAGAATTTGTCAAAACTCAAAAATGGTCAAAACTGAAAAATTTTACAAGTTGGGACCGAAAATCTGTACACCCCCCCCCCCGATTTTGGGAAGCCAAAACCCGAGCAACCCGAGGTTATGGCAGACGGTTAGGGTTACCTCTAAGCTATTCATGGACCCAACGAACATTATTGCATCAGACCCACAAGTGTGCCTATTAGCACTTATATGGTGCAAAATTGGCATTTTTCGATATTTTGTTATTTATTGTTAAATTTCTTAAGTTGTTTATTTTATGATACTTTAGATGATCATTAAAGGTCAAATACCGTACATTTGAGGCATTTAGAGCCACGTAATAACCATCCGTGCTTATGTCAACAAAAGTAAATATTGCAGTAATTTGACATTTACTATGTAAACAATGACATAAATCATTTTCTTGATTAACCAATCAGAAACAAGTTATGATGATGTTATAAATGATAAATATTTGATTATTTACTTTAACCCAATTGTTTGAATAGTGAAACCGTATTGTATTTAGAACCATTAGAAACTGTTACAAAGAGCAGTTGGCTCTCAGATAGACTAAAATTTGATTCTTTAACAACTTTAGTCTTTTTGTTAAGTTTGCTAGATCTTAAGATCTTGCGAGTTATAAGTTAGTTGAGCCTACTTAACGAGAAGTTTGCAACATTACTAGCTACTGGCTGAAGCCTTACAAACTTCAGCACGAGATTGAACATAGACTATCACTAAGGATTTTCTTAACTTCAATCAACAAAACTAAAGTTACAGTCCTTTAATACGTGCGAGCGACTAATTATTTCTGCGAGATCGTTAGTCAATCGAACCCAGTGAAGAACCAGGCCGGCGTAAAACTCGAGAACCTGGCTGTGATATATCGGTTCCGCTGAGATTCTTGAGCAGCCGCAACATTTGGTCCGCCGACCCGGACAACATCAACAGCAGTGACACGAACAGAAAGGAATCTTCGATTCAACCTGGTGGACCAAAACAAAATCAGCAACGATGGCCAGCAAAAGTCCCAACAGACACTGGAAGACAGCTGATTGGAAGGCGAGTGGTCAACTCAAGACGTTAGAGAAAGAGCAAGCTGACCTACTCAAGTCCTTCTCCAGACACCTCAACGAGCTAGAAGGCTACCTAACACAAAACAAAACAATGACAGCCGAAAGTGCTTATCAATGTTTCTTCAGGACGTACGACGACTTGGAAGACAACCGACAACAGCAAAGGTTACTTTTAAAACCAAAGTATTTTGAAAGCTTTGATAATGACACCAAGCGTATGTTAGGAGAAAAGAGAAAGGTTTTGCGATGGGTAGTTGACAAAATACCAGATCTCCAAGATATTGAAGATTTTCGCGCAGTAGTTGTCGACTACCGGAAAGACACATTGCGATTGTACCAATTATGGGAAGATTCTGATCAAATCGAGGACGAAAGGTTAGAACTCGAAAAGAAATTGAAAGCAGAAAATTTAAGCGACTCCGAAAGACAGATACTGTGTGATCAGGTGGAACGGTTAAAAGAAAAGTTAGATGAAATTTGCACAAAAGCTTTTCCAATGATGAAGACCGAACACTGTCACCAAGGGTTGGCGAATTTCAGTAATCTTAGGAGTCACTATGAAGACTTGCTGAAACAGTATAGGTTCAGCAAGGATTGTGGAAATCAAACATCTTTAGTGTCCACTACATCGGCTGGTGACAAAGACCCAAACGAAGAAACTAAAATTGATACAGGAAATGGAGCCATAGAAAACGCTGAGGAGAACGCCGAGGTCTCTTCCAAGCATTCTGCTACATGCCGAAGCAGAAAACAATCCAGTATCGCCAACTCGCGATCATCGAGAAGGCGACAGATCGAAGAAATGGAGCTCGAAAACCTAAAAGCAAAGAAAGAAACAGAGCAACGACTGCGAGAGCGCCAGTTGGAATTAGAGCAGGAGCGTGAAGAAATAGAACTTCGTCGCCAGCAAGAAGAGTTACGTCTGCAACAACAACAACAACAACAACAACAACAACGAGAACAAGAGTTACGTTTACAACAGCAACAACAAGAACAGGAGTTACGTCTAAGGATGCAACAACAAGAAGACGAACTGCGTTTTCGACAGCATGAGCGAGCTCTCGAAAACGAAAGAAGGAAAGCAGAGGAAGACGAAGAACAAAGACGTATGAAACTTGAGCTGACCAAAGGGAGCTCAAGAGCATCCGGATCAGTGGCAGATGAGATAGAAAGTGTTGGATCAAAACGAAATCAAGAAAGAACAGCAAGGTGGGCAGAAGCAGGGGCTCAACAGTCTGTCCCTCAACGGCCATTATCTCCAAATGTTGTTATCGACCCTCCAACAAATGTCACTAAGGACAGAGCTGACAAACTTTTCAGCACCTACCCGAAAACTACCCCGCTGTTCCAACCAGGCGAAAGACTTTTCTCAACGCAACTGGCCGAACCGAGCATTCTCAAGAAAACAGAAGTCCGAAAACCAATTAGAGTAACGGACCCACCAGCACCGCCGTTGACAAGGACGACGTTTCAGCAGCAGCGAACGTCAGCATTTCACGACAGAAACAGGAGTCAGAGTCCCAATAACAACTTTCGGAACAGGTCTGCCGAGAGCAGAAACAGGAGCACAATGAATGACACCACTCCCCAAGTCATTTACCAACCAGTACCAAGCAGTGGTGCCAGTGGCTTGCCAAAACTAAAACTGACTGAGTTTTCAGGAGATCCTCTGGAGTGGCCAGAGTGGTCAGGTCTTTTTGATGTTGTTGTTCATCAAAAGCCAATCAGCGATACAGAAAAGATGCAATACCTCAAGACCAGTCTCACGGGTCAAGCAAGGGCAGCAATATCGGGAATGGGATTCAGCTCACAATCATACTATCACGCTTGGGATATACTCTGTGAGAAGTACGGCAGATCAGATTTCATAGTCAACGCGCAATTCAAGAAAATATATACTCATCCTCCAGTTCGGCATGACGATTCTACGAGCATTGTCAAATTCTCAAATGTGGTTACAAATGTGGTGAACACCTTGACTCAACTTGGATACACATCAGATCTAGAAGCAGAAGCAGGGCTTAGTTCAACAACCAGAAAACTTTCTCCGCAACTGAGAGAACAGTGGTTACAGTACATGCAAGATCGTCGACTACTGAGAGGTAACCTGATTATTTTCAAAGAGTGGCTTGCCTCCAAAGCTGCAATTCATGAGAACTTGTTAGCACAGACAAACTCGTCGTTTGACAGAAACAAATTTCAAAGCCGTGATAAACCGAAGACGAGTACCTTTGCTTCAAACGCTGAAGAGTCAAGCAAACCCAAGAATTTCGAATGTCCCTTCAAAGACGGGCAACATCCTATTTGGACGTGTGAAAAGTTTAAGTCACTGAAAGTAAATGAACGACGAGAGCATGTTCAGAAGTTCCGACTGTGTTTCAATTGTTTGAAACCAGGTCACATGTCAAAGGACTGCAGAAGCAGGACCTGCAGCGTACCCAGCTGTGGAAGGCGGCACAACAGGCTTTTGCACAGCGACCTACCGAAGAAGGAAACTACAAAGAATGTCTCAGATGCTACAACAGCAGTAGCAACTAACATCACCCAAGGAGGACTTCCAGTGGTACGAATCAAGCTGACCAACAGAGACTTAAGCCTAAATGTACTAGCAATGTGTGATTCGGGATCCTCAATCTCATTTGTAGACAAATCAGTGGTGTCAAAACTCCATCTCCAAGGCCGAAAAGCATCTCTATCAGTAGCAGGGATCCATGGATCACAGGATGTAAAGACTGAAATAGTGCCGATAGCTGTTTCAGCACATGAGAAGTCTCGACCATTGACGACAGTGCAGTTCTACGTACACGAAAAACTGAAATTGGGGGACCAGATTGTGGAGCTGCAAGAATTGAAAGACCGTTACCCACATCTGAGGAATTTGCCAGATCAGAGCTACAATCTAAACGACGTTCAAGTGATTCTTGGACAAGATTGCTACGACATTCATCACCCTTTTGAATTCAAGAAGTCAGAAGACAAAGCTGCACCATGGGCAGTGAAATCAAAGACTGGTTGGGCTTTAAGTGGACCCCTACCAGCGAAGCAAGCAGCAACTCTTGCGACCACAGCAACATCAATTGCAGACGATAAATTAGCGAACCAGTTGAGTAAGTGGTGGGATATCGAGTCCTACGCTTCAAACTGCGATGTCACTGGACATTCGAAAGAAGAACAACGAGCAATCAAGACGTTGGAACAAACAACCCGTTTCAACGGTGAAAGATACGAAGTTGGACTTCTGTGGCGAGAGGACGAAGTGAAGTTACCAAACAACTTCTACTCTGCAATGGGGCAACTCAAGTCCTTAGAACGACGCCTGCAGAAAGACGAGACGCTAAAGAAGCGCTACCAAGAAACCATCGACACAGATGTCAACGCTGGATACGTTCGGAAAGTAGATCAAGCTGAACTGAATGAAACCAAAGACAAACTGCAATGGTATTTACCACATCATCCCGTCATAAACCCGCACAAACCCGAAAAAGTCAGAAGAGTGTGCAACGCAGCAGCAAAGTATCAAGGTGTAGCCCTAAACGACAAACTTCTACCTGGGCCAGACCTGCTGCAGAGTTTGATCGGAATTATATTTCGCTTCCGAGAACACCAAATAGCCTTATCAGCCGACATAGAAGCGATGTTTCTTCAAGTAGCTGTCCCAAAAGATGACAGCCGATGTTTACGATTCCTCTGGAGAGAAGATCCAGAGCTGAGAATAGAAGTCTACGAGTACACACGACACGTTTTTGGGGCGAAAAGCTCGCCGACTTGTGCAAATTACGCCTTGCACCAAGTGGCGAAAGATAATGCAGTCAACGACGAAAATCTTGTCAGAGCTGTCCAGCGAAACTTCTATATGGACGACTTCCTAAAGTCAGTCAGAACCCCTCAAGAAGCAATCAAAATCTACCAGAAAGTCAGAGACATCCTCATCAAAGGTGGATTCAAGTTGACGAAATGGATAGCAAGTGACGAAGAAGTCAAGTCACACATTCCAGAGACAGACAGATCAACGAAAGTTGTGAAAACTTTCGAAGCAGAACCACAATCGTCTTCAATCCTAGGACTCAACTGGAATGTGGACACAGATAGTCTCATAGTCTGTCGTGGAACTGAGCAAGAAGTTCCAGCAAAAATAACTCAGAGAATTGTCCTATCCTTTGTCTCAGCAGTGTTCGACCCACTTGGGATATGTTCACCCTTTACTATACGAATGCGATTTCTACTCAAAAGCATTTGGGCAGCAATGGGACAAGCATGGGACAAAGAGTTGTCAGCAGAACACTCAAAACTGTTCAGTGATTGGTGCTCTGAGTTGAGAGAAATAAGGACGATGTCGATAAATCGACTTTATTTTGAAAATGGTTGCACAAACCTGAGACTTCACATCTTTACAGATGCATCAGAGGAAGCAATGTGCATTGTGGCATATCTGCAAGATGAAGCAACGCTAAAACTGACATATGTAATAGGGAAATGCCGTGTGGCACCCATCAGACATATGACGGTACCGAAATTAGAACTTCAAGCCGCAGTCTACGGAGTTCGTCTCAGAAAGCAGATACTCAATGAACATGATGTCAAAATTGACATAATCTATCATTGGACCGACTCATCAACAGTGCTACAGTGGTTACAGGCAGCGCACAAGAAACAACAAGTATTCGTTGCAAACAGAGCAGCTGAAATACTGGAAAACTCATCGATGGATCAATGGAGACACGTCAAAGGTGTTGAAAACCCTGCCGACATCGGAACCCGAGGAATGTCCATCGAAGGCCTCAAGGAGTCCGCATGGCTAAACGGGCCGGCATGGCTTCAGGCAGATGAAGAAAAGTGGCCAAAGCCGTGGTGCCAAGTGAATGAACTCGAACCTGAGCAAGTTACGAGTACTGTAGCAACAGAAACAAAACTAGAACAACTATTTGACTGGAGACGATACAGTTCCTTCAATCGAATTAGAAATTTCATTGCCTACTGCATGAGGTTCAGGACGAAACAGAAGGGTCCCCTCAAAGCAGACGAAATTCATCAAGCAGAGCAAATACTGTTTCGATTTGTTCAAAACGAGAGCTTTCCGAATGTTTCGAAGTCTATAGCAAACAGCAAAGAAATCTCCAAAACATTAAACATTGCCAAATTGTCACCCTTCATAGAGGAAGATGGAACAATTAGAGTGAAAGGCCGACTGAAGCATTCAAACCTTGACTACAATGCAAAACACCCAATATTGTTAACAGCAAAACATCCAGTTGTACAACTTCTGTTGGAGAAAGCACATCGAGACAACCTACATGAGGGCACAGAATATGTGAGAAACATGCTCCAACAAGAATACTGGATCATCGGGCTGAGAAATGCATTAAGAAAAATCAAGTCAAGATGCATCAAATGCAGACACAGAAACGCCAATCCAATTCACCCACCGATGGCGGATCTACCACGAGAACGACTTGATGAACATGTGTTCCCATTCACCCATACCGGAGTTGACTACTTCGGACCCTTTGAAGTCAAGTTCCTACGACGTACCTTGAAGAGATGGTGCTGCCTCTTCACTTGCCTGACAACGAGAGCAGTACACATCGAAGTTGCTCAGTCATTGGACACCGAGTCATGTCTAGCTGCGGTGACAAGATTCATTGCAAGACGTGGCTACCCGAATACCATCATCAGTGACAACGGAACAAACTTTGTGGGAGCAGCGAATGAGCTGAAAGCATTCATGAACGAGTGGGATAAAGCTAAGATTGAGAGTGACTTAGCACAGAAAAAGATTGTTTGGAAATTCAACCCCCCCGGAGCTCCTCACTTTGGTGGAATCTGGGAAAGACTAGTTCAAAGTTGCAAGATGGTCATGATTGCAATCTTGGACAACAGAAGCCTCACCGACGAGGTATTCAGCACAACAATGTGTCTTGTGGAGCAGACTCTCAACGCAAGACCCCTGACGGCAGTAAGTGACGACCCTGAAGATTTGACAGCACTCACACCTAATCATTTCTTGCTAGGACGAGAGAACGCGAGTGCACCATTCATGCCATCCAGTGAGCGCTACCACGACCTGAGAAGATCATTCAAAACGGCTCAAGCATATGCCGACATGATCTGGAAAAGATGGACTCGCGAATATCTTCCACAATGGAACCAGAGGTCGAAGTGGTCAAAAGAACATGTGCGAAACCTGAAAGAAGGCGAGTTAGTGTGGCTAGTAGATGACTCTGTGAAACGCTGTGAAAACAAACTTGGAAGAATCATTGAGATTTTCACTGGCAACGACGGAGTTGTGAGATCAGCGAGAGTCAAAATGGCACATGGAGAGCTAAACCGGCCAGTCGTGAAGTTAGCGCCAGTATTCTACGATGGTGTTTCCGAGATCGAAAACAGGGCCGGCGATGTTGTCGCCACTTCAAATCAGCTAGAAAAGCCATCAGACAGCAAGAAATAACTTTTGAAACTGAAAAAACTTAGAATTTGTCAAAACTCAAAAATGGTCAAAACTGAAAAATTTTACAAGTTGGGACCGAAAATCTGTACACCCCCCCGATTTTGGGAAGCCAAAACCCGAGCAACCCGAGGTTATGGCAGACGGTTAGGGTTACCTCTAAGCTATTCATGGACCCAACGAACATTATTGCATCAGACCCACAAGTGTGCCTATTAGCACTTATATGGTGCAAAATTGGCATTTTTCGATATTTTGTTATTTATTGTTAAATTTCTTAAGTTGTTTATTTTATGATACTTTAGATGATCATTAAAGGTCAAATACCGTACATTTGAGGCATTTAGAGCCACGTAATAACCCTCCGTGCTTATGTCAACAAAAGTAAATATTGCAGTAATTTGACATTTACTATGTAAACAATGACATAAATCATTTTCTTGATTAACCAATCAGAAACAAGTTATGATGATGTTATAAATGATAAATATTTGATTATTTACTTTAACCCAATTGTTTGAATAGTGAAACCGTATTGTATTTAGAACCATTAGAAACTGTTACAAAGAGCAGTTGGCTCTCAGATAGACTAAAATTTGATTCTTTAACAACTTTAGTCTTTTTGTTAAGTTTGCTAGATCTTAAGATCTTGCGAGTTATAAGTTAGTTGAGCCTACTTAACGAGAAGTTTGCAACATTACTAGCTACTGGCTGAAGCCTTACAAACTTCAGCACGAGATTGAACATAGACTATCACTAAGGATTTTCTTAACTTCAATCAACAAAACTAAAGTTACAGTCCTTTAATACGTGCGAGCGACTAATTATTTCTGCGAGATCGTTAGTCAATCGAACCCAGTGAAGAACCAGGCCGGCGTAAAACTCGAGAACCAGGCTGTGATATATCGGTTCCGCTGAGATTCTTGAGCAGCCGCAACAGTCGCTCTCGCTCTGAAGTAAAGCTTGTTAAAATAAAATCGGTTGCAGCAGATTTAATATAAGGCCCTGATAGCCGAGTGGGCAGTGATCTGGCGAGGGATCAGGAGGGCAGTGGTTCAAACCCAATAGTGGTCAACTATTTTTGCAACCATAAAGAAAAATTTATCTAGGTTACGCCCCCTGACTAAAACTGCCTAGCCTGTTCGAGATCAATTCTTGCGACATTAGTCGGTTTATGTTTGTCTATTGTGAACATGATGCATGATCTTATGAGCATAACTGCCTTTTGAGGGAATTTATGTATTTATAGAACTCAGTCTGCTGCTTACACTTCTTTTCTTCATTCGCTCTCCAAAGCTCAATTAATTATCTGATTCTCCGTCAAAACTGCTCGAAAATAGCTTTTTTGTACGGAGATATTTAATTGAATTGCAGTCGTTGGAGAAACAATTCAGCAGAAATGATACCTAATGTTTAAATTTTTCAAACAAAACATAATTGCACTTTTGAAAAATAAGTAATTTCATATATTATGAGCAGATTTTTCGGTTGTTATTGTCAAAATGTGATTTTTCTCGTTTGACGCATAAAGTTTTCGATATGCCACTCAATTTTTTATTCGGTGCATGACTTGAAGCTTGCACCTTTTACTGGTGATTGATTTGCGATGCTCGAAAGTTCTTTTTGTACAATTTATCACAGTAAGTTATTTTGCGGTGTTTATTTAATTTGGATTTCTGAATCGCTAAAATTAAATTCGCATGATTATATTTTTCGGAGGCACTATATTCAACTTTTAGCTGTAAAAATTCATAAATCCGTTAAGAAGTTGACAACTCGTAAGTTTGAAAGCATATCAATCAAACAATTATATTGTCTGGCGAAAATTTATACCAACGGTGGCAATTGCTTAGCGTTTTATTAAATCTTTTCGTCCAGAAAAAGGGTAACATTTAAAAGAATGTCTTGTATCACATTTGTTGCTTTGTTGATAATGGTGACTAAGTTCCACTTCAATTCTGTATCATCGATGGAGGTTTTCGCAAACGATTCGGGGCTTATAATGTACACCGATGTGACTGAAGCTGATTCCTGCTCTGAGGAATCAATTCTTCCTATGACCATGAACATTGGAACGACAGGATTCGATTCGCTCTACGTCTGTCATAATGGTTACATAAGTTTGGGTTCCTCCCCGCCTCCCAATTTAACATCACCCGGACAATTCGGACAGGTGAACGGATCATCTTCATCTTTGATAATCGCGCCTGCTTTGATAAAACATATGGATGAGGAGACTAATATTGTATACAGTACACATGTTATCGATCTTGATGAACTAGGCTTTGCGTTGGCAATACATGTTTCTTGGTCCGTGTTCGATATTGTTGAACGCTTCAAGCGAATTGTGTCTTGCGCCATCACTTGTTCGTCCGCAAACATACTCGTGTATGGATCTGAGTGTACACTTTCGATTCATTACATGAACCTGAGTGAAATTTTGGACCCGATTACTAACGAGTACATGCGAGCTGGATTTTTCCGCCAGTCTGACGGTAAATTTATTTCATAAACAGGTTAAAAACCGGACGTATATGTACTTCTCAACCTCTACATCACGTTATAGAAACATATGTGACAACCTCGAAACCGTTTTCATTTAAATTTGCAAAAAATTAAGAACCAATTTAAGCATCATCATCATCACTAACATTATTAATTCCAGGCTTCAGCTATGAACTGCCGGGATCTGGGACGTCCGGCGTGGAAGTTCTGGATGATGAGACAAACTTCAACTCTAACTTTGGTAGTTCTACGGCCGGATTCTGGTGGTATGTGTTTGATCAGGATGCAGGACTTCCAATTTTGAAACCATACTGCGAAACTACACGTCAGGTTGACTGTGAATCAAGTAAATAATATACTTCACAATTTTGGCGTGTTTTCAAGCGAAATTTCTCCTTATTTGTCAAATAACTGTTCTGCTGAACTGCGAAAGAACTGGCCATTAACAGCACAATTACTTTGTTCATACGCGGACATGGGTCTCATGATATTTTATTACTAAATCATAAAAATTTTATAATGACTTTTACTATGACCAGAGTTCTGATCATGGCAATTTATAGATATTTCATAGTAAAATTCATAGGAAAATTCTGAATTTATACTCTGATTCCATTCTGAGCTTTTTTAGTTACACTTGACTGCAACTTGTTCTCACAAGACGACCTCCCTAACTTCTGCAAAGTCTCCTCAGCTGACTTGGCACATCAATCGTGGGTCCATTTAGCAGTTCCAGTCCTGTTCTTCAAAATTGTGACTTAAAACTTCTGAACAACAAACTCATCGAACTTCAGCTTCCGAAATCTTCAACCGTAATGGGATTTAAACTTCCAGTTGTTTAATTTTATAATGAAGATTATAGCAGAAAACAACACAAAAACATGCAGAATAATTTATGATTTTATATAACTCTAATTTTGAACCAAGATTGATTTCTGGGAAGGCTATTTAGCGTTTGGTTGGTGAGAAAATCATATACGGTTCTTGCTAATCAATCGAAGGTCATATACGGGTCTTTCTGATCTCTCAATTGAAAGAAATCATCAAGAGGTTCAACTTCAAATTAACAAGTCGTATTGATTTGAATTGAATTGATTTTAGTTGGATTAGTTGCAGTTACAAGTTGATGTATTGGATTAAAAAGCAAATAAACATTATTACAACCAGGACAAACTATGAGAAAATCATTTCTCTTCGAGTAGTTGCCCAAATAAAAACCTAGCAATAAAACTTTTAACTTGGGCCGTTTCTCAACGGCAGAAATTGTAAAACATTTTATCAAACACATATGTCTCATTGAGACTTCTGCAAAAAATTTTAGCGCTGGCTTCGTTAATTTAGGTATGCTGGCTGAATTTTTATAGATTGCAGAATATTGAAGGTTTTCATAAACTTATTCATCAGAGAATGTTCTTGAAATTTTGTCCGCGCTCGCGGTGGGTTTAAGAGCCCTTGAGATGCTCTTCTAGTGCATATTCTACTTGAAACTTCAGCGTTCATATAAACAACATTATCATAGCTACCGCCGCTTGTTCTTTTGAATAACTCACAGAAAACTGCGCAAACGTGCAGTTCAAACACTGAAAAAAATCTTAATTTTAATAAAAAAATATCCGATACAGAATTGCAGTTTTTTAATGAAAAAAATTGCCCTCACTATTCGTTTTTGAATATTTAAATAGTCTTATACTGTAGACCTATAAGTACAGCCAAATATTAGAATGCCGTAGTTGATGACTGATTTTGCATATGCTTTGTAGAAAATGAGAAAGTGTTTGCGTGATAGAAAATTACGTAACTTATAAACCATTCCACAGAAACGCGTCAATTTCGTTCTAACCTGGTTTTTATGGTGCCTGAAATTTAAATTTTTATCAAGATGTATGCCGACAAATTTGCATATATCTTTTTTGTGAACGAACTAATATTATTTGGTGTAATATTGCTGGCTCCAAAGCAAACTATTTCACCCTTGTCTGCATTCAAGCTCAGCTTATTTAAGGATAGCCATTGGAATAATTCTTTAACAATTTTCTCTAAGACTACTCCAGATTTTTTACCTGAACAAAATGGACTGGTATCATCGTCATAATGAACAGCTTCGCAATCTGTTGTGGCAGTAGGCAGATCATTGAAGTACAAAATGAACAAAAGGGATACCAAAAATGAGCCCTGTGGCACTCAACAGGTTATCGAGTTTTGCTCTGTTTTTGATTTACCCCATAGAACATATTGTTTTCTGTCAGTGAGATGCCTTTAATAACATTGTTTATTTTACCACGACAGCCTAAGAAGTCAAGTTTTTTGAGGAGAATTTGATGATCAACTGTACCAAAAGCTTTTTTTCAAATCAAGCAACCATAAATCTCCTGAATGTTTGCTTTCCATTACTGTCCAGATTTCTGCTGTCAGTTCTTTGACCGCGTCAACGCAATTCGAGCACAGCAGGAAATCAATTTTTTTGGGTTAAGAATGTCATACTTTTTAATGAAACTCAACAATCTTATGTATATTAGTTCTTTAAAGATTTTGTTAAGGTAATTAGCAAAGTTATTGGTCGATAATTTTCTGGCACCGAAGTGCCATCACTTTTATGAATACCAACTACGTTTTCTAATTCCAAAAAGTAAGAAAAGTGTCCTCTTTAATGCCTTGAATAAAAATATCAGCTAAAGGCTTTGCGAGAACACTCCCTGAAACTTTGCACACCTTATAACTTATGTTGTCATGACCAGCTGACATTTTGTTTAGTAAAATTTTTATCGAGTTCATCACCTCATCAGGTGTTGTATTGGGTATAAAGAAATTACGATTAATTTCGGGGCGGGACGAAAAGAAAAAATTTTGCTGACAACGAAGGTCCCACGTGTGCAAAGATATCATTCAATTTGTCTGCATTTTTTTGGTTTTTTTCCCTCAATATCATTAGAGCAGAGTTGGTTATAGAATGTAAACATTGATTTATTGGAAGTGTTTCTGCCTAATATTAAACAATAATGATTTTTTGGCCTTGCGTTGTTTCGATGTTTCATCGCTTCTTTTTCTTTGATAGGCTTCTCGTTTTTCTGGGGTGGGATTTTCAAGCGAGCGATGGGAACACTTGTTTCGAACATCAAACGCTTATTATACCGTTATATCTGACCATGGCACTTATTTGTGTGATGCGGAAAGTTTCAGTGGCACCACATCATCAAGAGGTTGAATTGAAAGTTAGGACAATTTTTCTATTTTGATATTGAGATCACCTGTTTGTGAATTAGCAATTTGATGATTTTGTTTAAATAGGAAATTTTTTGCAGCAGTAGGATCATCCAAAATCTTAAGGTGTCGGTACCAGTTATCAGGTGCTCCTGATTCTGTCTTTTTTGTACTCGTAAGCTCTATTAAAACTGGATAGTGATCGCTTATATCCGTGATAATTGTTCGACTGTTCAGTTTGTTAGGGGCAAATACTGAATCTATGCATTTTGGGGAAACTGGCCGCCCTCTTGTTGGAGTATTATAGCATTGCTATAATCCTTAATATTTGATGAGCTCCTGAAGACTGACACCCTCAGCCGTTTCAATTAGTGTGTCAAGATTATAATCGCCGCAGACAAATGAATGTCCAATTAAGTTGATCGTTACTTCAATTAGTTTTTATTTGCATTTTCTTCTTAAACAACTGGCAGTTTTGTATTTGGAGGGCGACATACAAGAAGAATTTGCAAGGTTTTTCCCTCCTCTTTAACTCTAACAAGAAAGTTCTCTATTTTTTGCTCAGTTTTTATAATTTCTCAACTGCAGTTTTCCTCCGCAAACAATGCGAGCCGTCCGCCTCTCTTGTATTGTCTTTTTTCAAAATTAGTACGGAACAGTATCCGTTTATCTTATACAATTCAACTGCGTTATTGTATTTGAGCCAGGTGTCACAGAGGTACAATAATTTGGGTTCAGTTTGCAAATTATTTACCATGTACGTCAGCTGGTCATGATTTTTCCTAGATAACCTGTTATTATGCAACAAAAATATCTCCCTTTCATTGCGAAACGGTTTTTGATCAGTTTTTAGGTTTTCAGGCATTAAAAATAACAATTTAAATCAGAAATTTAGAGATTGTAATCGTCATTGAAGGTTCGGATTACAGTCAAACTTTATTATGGAAAATCTAATTAATTTCTGTAAATGTTTGTGTTGTTGTTTCCCATTGCATCCATTTTTTGAAAAATTAGACCATATTTGACTGCAATCAAGATCTCTGTCATTCCTATTGAACATTTCCTCATCATCGGCTGATACCGATAACTTTTTTGAAAATGCTACTCCAAACGTTTTCAATGAAAAACAATGTTTTCAAATGATTTCATTAAATTGTTTGCTTAAAATTTTCTTTGTTGATAAGGAATGACAATTATTTACTTCTTCCAAAGAAAGAAAGAGAGAGAGAGAGAGAGAGAGAATGTCTAATTTTATTGTCAGCTTCTAGATTAATGTATAGTTCTCGTCTTTCTTCAATAGAATGCTGTTTGCTCTAATTACACATTCAATTGTGAAAAATTCTGATGTCGATTATACCGTTTCTTAATGTTGGCACAGCAAATTTGTTCCTCAAAAAATAGCAGTAATTCTATTAGCACAAAACTAATAGATTAGCAGAGTTAATTGACACTTGCCTTGAGTTAATTTCTTTTACCAGGAGAGAACCAAATCGGCAGAAAATAAATATACTGAAATTTGATTACATCTTTTGGACACGAACAAAACACCCCTTTTTACGATTTATTTCGAAACTGGACAGCAGCAGGAAACCTTTGCGACGGAGTGTTACTTTTGGATTAGAGGAACAGAAGTTTCAAACTTATCAAATAGGTCTCTAACCGTAAAGTTCTTGTGTTTGCTACGAAGCGACGTAAAGCAATTTATTTTCAGCTCAATACGGTGCCGCATATCGGTATATTTTGGGCATTCACAAGCAGTCCGAAGGCCAATATTTCATAATTTTGTTCCTGCAATTTCAAACAAATGGTTTTTTTAAAAACATGACAAGAAGTCAAAAGAAGAAAAAAGCGGTTGTTAGCAATGAAATCTTCCTGATTCGGATATTGTTAACATGCCCTCAGTCTCCGGGAAAAAAACTGCGGAACCATGACAGGAAAAACAAAATTCAATCAATTTGAATGAGACTAATGCTTTGTCAGGTCTGACACAAAAAATGCAAAATTTCAATATTGATGACTTTTATTTACGTTATCGGGTTTCTACAAATACAGCCCTGTTCTACCCTGATAAAAAAGACAACATATCTAGATTAGTAGTGCTTGAAAATCAAGTAAACAAAACACAAATACGATACAAAAACTGGGGCCCAAACTTTGAAGAATACGTTTGTTGTAGATCAATTTGGGACTACTATCAATTTAGTAGACAATTGTCAACAAGTAAGAAAGTCCCCCATGATAAAGCAGCCCGCATTGATGAGCTAGTCTCCGCAACAAACAGCAAAAAAATTAACAAAATGAAAACCTCTCAAAATGCAGCATATTTGGACCTAAACGCCCTCCCAGACCTTGAAACGGTTGGCAAAAAACAAATACCTACAGCCCGCTTTATTCTTGTCACATTCCGGCTAAGATGGTCTGAATTGCTGACACTTATCATTGAGGGCTGTGTTTCTCAACCAAGTACCCCAGAAAATTGGAAGAACGCTTTGCAATAAGAAACATAAAACACAAACGGCAGCAAGAACGGCTCATGTTATGTAGATTTGAGAGTTGGAAGCATGGCGACTGTGCTGGGCTATAGTTCGAAGCAACCTCAAGGAAACCAGTCAGGAAAAAAATCATGAGGCAAAGGAGTTGCTTGCAGCACGTGCCAAAACTCTTTCTTTTCAAGGCCAATTTGGACGTGCACCAAAACTGTTGCCGTCGGTTGGAGTGGCCCCAGATTATAAAGAAACGCTGAAAGAAATGATGAATTTCCATCCAGCAGAAGAAGTGCCACCGAGCGATACTGATAATTACAGAAATTATGCTTATCAATTTGACGAAGCGTCTATGTTTGCACAACTGCGATCTTTCTCAAACTTCACAGCAGCCGATCCATCCAAAATGTACCCTGAGCGCAAAAAAATCTATTTCAAGCATAACAAAACTCGTGATTTTTTCCAGAAGTGGGCAACTCCCCAGTTTCTTTGCTCCAAATTGTTGCTGTGCTTCGCCTACAGCACTGAGAAAGACTAAAGGTGGTGTATGGTCAATCACCGTGGGAGTAAATTTTCGAAGCCTCGTAGCCAAATGTGTTGCGCAAGAGACGAGTTCTGAGGCTGTTGAATTTTTTTTGTTCAGACAAATGGGCGTGGCAGTTAATTGCAGTGCTGAAAGCATTGTACAAGCAACATAACAAAGTTTTCAAAATTTATTGAACAACAAAGGCGGGTCTAATTTAAATTGACTTCAAAAAAACTTTCAAATCAATTACGAGAAACAGTGTGTTAGTTACAGCGCGGAACTCCAAAATACATCCATTCCGCTTCAGCCCCTTTTGCTTCTTTTTGCTATTTTGTTTATCGCAACTCTTTTTAAATGCAACTCACAACCAAAGTCAGTCAGGAGTGCAACAAGGAGACCCGCTGAGGCCCTTACTGCTTTCTTTAGCACTTTGGTTTATTATCAAAGAACTCGACAAGTTACCAAATCTTAAGCAGAATTCTTCTTAACTTGATGATGAAATTATAATAGGAACCGAAGTGGAGCTACGTGAATCATTGGAAGTTTTATCACCTGGTAACAAATGTGGCCTTGAATTCAGAAGAGACAAGTGCGAGTTGTGTCCACCACGTTTTTGACTGCTGTTGATAGCAGTTTAAAGAGAAACTGCCAATCAGTAATCGAAATCTTTGGCGCTCCAATCGGAACACCAAATTTCGTTGCATCTTGTTTAGAAAAACGGATTAAAAAACGCGAGAAAGTATTAAACAACCTGGGCTGTTTAGAGGAGTCTCCGTGTGCTCGTGGAATTTTGCGTAGCTACCTGAGTGCAACTAATTTGCTGTATTCCTTGAGATTCAACACTCCATCCACTGAGAGTAACAAAATACTTAAAAAGTTTGATTATCTCCAACGAACAATTTTTGCAAACATATTGGGTTCTGTAATCAGCAATAATTCATTTGACCAAGCATGCCTGCCAATAGGCAAAACAAGAGCTGGAGGTCGACATTCTTTGAAACAATTCAAAGCTGCTTTTGTTGGTTCCTTATCTCAGTCAGCAAACATAATAGAATAAATTTCTGGAGTGAATCCAAATCACAAAAGTAGTTTGACAGATTTAGTAGAGGAGTTTAGCATTTTGGAGTTTCTCATTTGACGCAACTGAAAATTCAAGAGCAATTTGAAAATACGGCTCAAAGCAAACCTCTTGAAGGTCAATTATCCACCAGTGAAAAAACTAGTATCTTTTTCTGACTCAATCAGAAGCTTGGTTAGCACCTATCCCTGCTCTTGACTTACACCTTTAACCTATCGAGTCCTAGCTGCTCTGAAATACCGTTTAGGAATTCCGCTCTATGATTCGGAAAGAAGATGTCCATATTTTAAGTCAGCTAATTTGGACATAATTGGAGATCATGCCGTTTCCTGTCACGGGCGTGGCGACATTATCTCTCGTCAAGACAGAGTACGAAACACAATAAATAGCAGCCTGTTCGTCGGCCAATCTTTCCCCTGATAGCAGAGGCTTCAAGCCCTCAGGCCTATCAGTAGCCTTCAATCGCCTCACTCAAGCGGTATCAATAAATGCCATACGTGGCTCAGGTACAATGGTTATTGCAAGAGAATTGCGATTATGAGCAGGAAATTATGGGGATTGCCGCATCCAATTACCCCGCTATGCCTAATGAGAGGATCAGGAAAGTCCGTTTCAAGAACTCACTAACCATAAATAATATGGGACTCACTTTATGAGAGGAGAGCTCTTCCTTGTGTAAATTTCCCCCAAAGAGTAGGGACTTCAGTTAATTTTAACAGTTTTTGTCCTCATCCATCAGCAGTGAGCTACCAAATATCCAAAGAGAAGAATTCAGTTTAACCTCTACGTGTTTCATGCAGAAAAGTGGAAAACTGGCGTTGCGCACTAAAGTTGTGTTTAGCAATTGTTATCATCAGACCTTGAAGGATTGATTTAGTTTTAGATGGAAGTTGATCAAAACCAAGATTAAATTTGTTTAAACTAGGCTATAGTTAAAATATTGTCCTGTAATTAATGAATTGTGATTACCAGATGTTCTAGGAGGACAATTATTCGTGTTTTCTTCGTACGAAAACATGTTGTTGTTTGCAGATTAGACCAGAGGCTAAACTGCGTTACTCAAAATGAAATCCACCCACAAGTTCCAGTGTTCAATAAACAAAAACGTCAATAATCAAAAATGCGCCGATTAGTTTTCCTTCAGTTTAGTAACAATTTTTGTAAGAATCTAGGAAATAAAAATTTTTTTCTGCAGTTCTTCTTTTTTCGTGGTATTAATAAACAAATACATTATGGAGAACACTAGCCAACGTAGCTGATCATGCAAAAAACGAATTGCTTTTGCATCAAAAAATTAAAACAAAATGTTTTTGTGCTTGTGTGTGTAATTGTTTATTCTTTTAAAATGGGGAGTGAAAAAAAACATAAAAGTTTCTAATTACACAAAAAAGCTATATACATATATATATATATATATATATATATATATATATATATATATTTATGTATATATATATATATATATATATATATATATATATATATACCCACGTTTAGGTCCAGACCCAAAATAATCTCTGATCACACTTTCCAGACCAAAATGTCCTCTGATCAGACCGAACCCAGACCACTGTCCAGAATTTAGTGCGCTTATGATCAGACCCAAATTCAGACCATTGACCAGACTATAAACAGACTATGATCAGATCATCTTCAGACCATGGTCCAGACTCAATTTCAGACCATTGCCCAGAACTTAATCAGACTATGATCAGACTCAAGTGCGTTCAAAATAGACCGGTATTTGCTACCAGCTGGACTCCTTTTTTCTGATCAGAGTCATCGGATTTTAGATGAGTCTCTGAACGGAACGCTGCTTCATTGTTGCCTCTTGGCAGAGCCAATATCCCTCAATAAAAAACAAAAACATTGAAAAAATAATGCACTCGAAATCAGACATTCCACACCGAATTG